>NC_134688.1:9390885-9478917 GCF_050947455.1 Rhinoderma darwinii
CTTTAGTTATGCCTCTTATTGCTACATCGGATGGGCAGCTCTAAAACATCCAACAAACTCAGGTCTACTACATCTGACAAACTCAGCTCTAAAATATCCAATAAACACGGCCCTGTCACATCTGACGGATTCAGATCTAGCACATCTAATTAACAAACTCAGCACTGCTACATCTGATAAAATAAGCTCTAAAATACCCACCAACAAACGCTGCTAACTACATCCAACAAATTCAGCTCTGCTATATAAAAATAAAAGTCTCAGCACTTCCACATCTGACAAACTTAACCATCCTAGATATGACAAACTCACTTTGCTACATCTGACAATATCTGCCCTGGTACACATGATGATCTCAACCTTGCTGTATCTGACACTCAGCACTGCTACATCTGGCCAATTAAGCCTTACGGTATATAAAAATTAAACTCTAACTGCATTTGACAAGCTTGGCTCTGCTACATCTGTACATAGCACTGCCTGGTTTTTGAGTATAGAGGGTTTCATTACTCATTGCACTAAGCCCCTCCACCCACAGCTGTAAAGCCCGGGACTGTGAAGATTCTAGAAGTTTTCTGAGTCTTCCTACCCCCACACTGCCACGTCGTCTCTGCTGTGCTCCTCCGCATTCTCCTCCTCTCTTTCTAGATGCCAAAACTTCCCCCTGGACTGAGTCCCAAAACCAGAGAACAAAAATGTAAAAAAAAAATTATGATGTGAAATGAAAGACTTTTGGGGAAAATGAAAAAAATCCCAGATCTAGTAAAGAGGAGTTTGACAGATGTAGCAGAGCTGAAGCTGTATTGTGTAGCAAATCTGTGGGTGTAAAATGTCTCCAAGCTGGAAATGTCAGATACAAAGGAACTGAGATTATCAAATGTAGCAGACCAGGGGCTGTAAGAGGAGTAGAGGCTGTCAGATGTAGCAGAGCTGGGCTTGCAATGCAGCAGATCTGAGGCTGTCAAAGTAGACCAGCTGAGTTTTTCTTTAGATGTAGTGGAGCTGAGGCTGTAAAATAAAAAAAGAGCTGAGACTGCCCAATGCAGCAGATCAAGCAGCACTTAGTTTCTCAGATGTTGCATAGGTGGGGCTATAAGATGAAGCAGAGCTGAGATTGTCAGATGTAGCTGGAGCTATAAGATGAAGCAGAGCTGAGGCTGTTACATGTAATAAAGATGACGTTTCCAGAAGTAGCAGTTCTGAGACTGTATGCTGTAGTAGAGCCGAGACTGTATGATGTAGGAGAGCTGAGTTGGTCATTTAGCACACACCTCCAAATTTCGCCGTATGTTATCGTCCGCTTTTTAGAGGAGGATAAAGTTGGAATTGTTTGGCTGAAAATATCTGACAACTATCTGTATGGACAAAACAGGTAACATATTCAGCTCTGCTACATCTGTCTATATAAGGCGGAATATAGATCTGGGTGTAAGAGCAGAGGAGTCGTTACATTGTGTCTCATCATTGCTGTGACTAGTTTTACAGGCCTGGTCCTGCTGAAAATTCTAGAAAGCCGGAGATCGCGGCCGCACTGCACATAGAACCGCAGGGGAGGGCGAAGAATACGACCCATTCATGACACAGCGGAGGCTCCCGAGCTTACACCTGATATCAGAACCGGCCCTGACATTCTGGGGCCCCAAGACCACCATGTATGACGGTTCCCAGCCCCTGCTATATGTGAGGGTACGCCTATGTCATGGTATGGAGTAGCAGAGCAGCGCTCACACATCCAGCCAATCAGATAATCCGGCTTCCAGCCAATAGGATTGTATACATGTGTTTATAAATATACTATGAATACATGGCCTCAAAGCGCCAGGGCACACCCATCACCCACAAGAGAGGCCTGGCCCTTTAAGAAAAAGAAGAACACCGCTGGTCAAATCCCTAAAGCCCAGAGGTGAAAAACCTGTACAGACCTAATACTTTTCACAGCTGAGGGTTTGTTACAATTGTCTCAGTCTAGACAATCCTGTGTGAGCTAAACAGCCTGGACTCCAGACTGATACATTGTAACAAACTATCAGTTTTTATTTTATTTTTTCTTGGATGTTTCGGTCTGAATGAGGTGAAGGGAGAATGTCCAGAGGTTGTCGCAGATGTGTCGTCCAATCACATCTCTGCGGTGTAAGGACCCTCCAGCCAGGGGGGAAGGGTACATGTGCCAGATCATCAGTCCCGGGGTGGGACATTTGGGACATTGATGTTTCTTCCACCTTCTTCACATTCTTCAGGTGAATATTTACCCAAGAGAACCATCGAGAAATAGACCTATACCGACCAGTCACATATAGGAACTGGGGGAATATTCTGCACTGGCCATAAACCCGCTATATTCCCTCTGTAAAGGTATTTTTAAGATATTAGGACATTTATAGGAACATCAACTTTGCAAATAGTCTTTATTTAAAATCTCCCGTTTTGTGTATACAGCTCCTATGAAGACCCACATCTTCATCTTTACCGATGACAAATGAAACCTTGCTAACATATATTTGGTATTGTGATCAAATGTCCTTTAAGATGCTCTAATATTAAAGGAATTGTCCAGTTTAGAAACCCATTCCATACACCCTATTAGGGAATTCTGGGATAATAGAGGGGGGGGGGTCCTGTTTAGGATCCTCATCTCTTGGGCAGAGTGGAGAGCGGTTACATAGAGCGTCTCTCTCTGGAGGACCTTTCCTGTCCTGTATTACACAGACAACACATTGATATGAATGGATACTGTGTAATACTTCATTTCTCCTGTGGTGGCGCTGCAGGGAAACTAAACACTTAAAGGGAAGGTATCACGAAAAAAAATTTTTTATGTTATTGCTTTTAGTATGTCATTAAAATAAATTTTATTTATTTGTGTTTCTGTGTTGTACTTTTTTCTTACTTTTACTTCTCTATGGGGGCTGCCATTTTTTTTTCCATCTCTGTATGTGTCGATTAACAGAGATGGAATACGGCACATACATCCCCATAGAGAATGTGAACGGGAGCCGTTCCATTCACTATAGCGTACGCCGTCTATGTGGGAACCGCGCATGCGCCGCTCCCACACAGTCCAAATGGAAGGTCTTTCATGTGGACCGGAAATCGCGGCCGGTCAGTAAGATGACGACTTCCGGGCGAGGCTTCCGGCCATATGTTCAGACGCAAGGACTAGGAGCGGAGGCAGCGATAGCGGCAGGAGCAGGTAAGTTATGTTTGTGTATGTGATGTGTGTGTATGTTCGTGTTATACTGTGTGATTACCACTGTATCTAATCCCCGTACACTGTGCATTCGCTCAAAAAATGGCGGCACACAGTGTAGGAGGTTTGAACATTCAACCCCCTCCTTCCTTCTGGCACTAGCCAGGATAAAGGAGGGGGGATTGTTTGAGGACACTAGAGCGAGTGTGTCTTCTCCAATTTTGCAGCATAAAGCAATGAGGTTGCTTTACCACATGCCAATGCTGCAATTTTGGGAATTGCTCCCTCTAGTGACCAGCACATGGAAATGTTATAAATTAGAATCTAATTTATATTTCCTGAGGTGTGAAAAAAATGTAAAAAAATTAGAACAATGTGTAATCACTTATACACTAACTGTTTAACTGAAAAAGAAAAAAATATTTTTCTAGCGACACAGCTGATCACTGGGGATCAGGACACTTTGTGATTAGCCTATTGTAGGGACCCTTCTAACAAGTAGGGATTGTCCGAAGTAGAAAACCCCTTTAAAAAGGCATTGTCTCATGACAGATAAAACACCAACTGGTACCACCACAAACCCAACGGCTGGGTGTCCCGTCTCCTGTGCCTAGTGGAGAGGTGGGCAGCAATGAGCGGGCACTCTCCATTATAATGAGTGGGAGATATGGAAACACATGAGCGCTCGTCCGCACATATCCCCGATAGGCTTTAATCAATTGGGATCGTCCATTGCTGACTCTCTCCACCAGTAATGGGGGACCACATACCGAAGTTCTTGGGATCAGTGGGGGTCCCAGCATTCATCTATGGCATATCTTATAGAAAAGTCTCTAGTGGTTCCAGTTTTATGTTAATTTGCTTCTCCAGCTTTCTAATATTCCTTATGTTTCACTTATTCACCATTTTCAAGTTCTCTGCTTTCTGTCAGTGAATGGGAATATTCACCCACAGGCTGAAAACTCATCCTGACTTAATAATTCTGACAGCTGAGGGTTTGTTACAATTGTATCCAGTCTAGACAATTCTCTAAACACATCATCAGCACAAATCCCTCCTGTCCTGATAGTTTGTTACAATGTATCAGTGCAGGTAGAATGTATCGGTCAGTCCAGGTTGTTTGGCTCACAGAGGATTGTCTAGATTGGATACTATTGTAACAACCCCTGGGATTTATGGGGGCCACATAATGTATTAGTTGTTTGTGACAATGAAGCTCATTGGGTGGGGGGGGCTTGCTCCCTGGGGTGACGGCAGGATGAAGGAGCTCCGCCTCCTACACAGCGTGACATCCAATGACAAGTCGCCGACAGGTCCCCATATTCTCTCACAGAACAGTCCACAAAAAGTTTTGGGACGTGAGCTTTTTTTAAACAAAGAAAAAACAATTAAAGGGTAACTAAACTTCTGACATGTCATAGTGATGGGGGTCTCAGTGCTCGGACCCCCACCAATCAACACTTCTGACATGTCGTAGTGATGGGGTCTCAGTACTCGGACCCCCACCAATCAACACTTCTGACATGTCGTAGTGATGGGGGTCTCAGAGCTCGGACCCCCGCCAATCAACACTTCTGACATGTTGTAGTGATGGGGGTCTCAGAGCTCGGACCCCCGCCAATCAAAACTTCTGACATGTCGTAGTGATGGGGGTCTCAGTGCTCGGACCCCCACCAATCAACACTTCTGACATGTCGTAGTGATAGGGGTCTCAGTGCTCGGACCCCCAACAAACAACACTTCTGACGTTTCGTAGTGATGGGGGTCTCAGTGCTCGGACCCCCACCAATCAACACTTCTGACATGTCGTAGCGATGGGGGTCTCAGTGCTCGGACCCCCACCAATCAACACTTCTGACATGTCGTAGTGACGGGGGTCTCAGTGCTCGGACCCCCACCAATCAACACTTCTGACGTTTCGTAGTGATGGGGGTCTCAGCGCTCGGACCCCCACCAATCAACACTTCTGACGTGTCGTAGCGATGGGGGTCTCAGCGCTCGGACCCCCACCAATCAACACTTCTGACGTGTCGTAGCGATGGGGGTCTCAGCACTCGGACCCCCACCAATCAACACTTCTGACGTGTCGTAGCGATGGGGGTCTCAGCGCTCGGACCCCCACCAATCAACACTTCTGATGTGTCGTAGCGATGGCGGTCTCAGCGCTCGGAGCCCCACCAATCAACACTTCTGACGTGTCGTAGCGATGGGGGTCTCAGCGCTCGGACCCCCACCAATCAACACTTCTGACGTGTCGTAGCGATGGGGGTCTCAGCGCTCGGAGCCCCACCAATCAACACTTCTGACGTGTCGTAGTGATGGGGGTCTCAGCGCTCGGAGCCCCACCAATCAACACTTCTGAATCTCTTTATGACATGTCAGAAGTTTGTCAAGCTTTTAGGGTATGTTCACACGCACTAATTACGGACGTAATTCGGGCGTTTTTGCCCCGAATTACGTCCGAAAATAGCGCCTCAATAGCGTTGACAAACATCTGCCCATTGAAAGCAATGGGCAGACGTTTGTCTGTTCACACGAGGCGTATATTTACGCGCCGCTGTCAAATGACGGCGCGTAAATAGACGCCCGCGTCAAAGAAGTAATTTGTCAGCCGCTCCTCTTATATCACTCCAGTACTATTATATCCTCCAGAGACATTACATCATATGTGACTGATATCAGCCGCTCCTCTTATATCACTCCAGTACTATTATATCCTCCAGAGACATTACATCATATGTGACTGATATCAGCTGCTCCTCTTATAACACTCCAGTACTATTATATCCTCCAGAGACTTTACATCATATGTGACTGATATCAGCCGCTCCTCTTATATCACTCCAGTACTATTATATCCTCCAGAGACATTACATCATATGTGACTGATATCAGCCGCTCCTCTTATATCACTCCAGCACTATTATATCCTCCAGAGACATTACATCATATATGTGACTGATATCAGCCGCTCCTCTTATAACACTCCAGCACTATTATATCCTCCAGAGACATTACATCATATGTGTGACTGATATCAGCCGCTCCTCTTATATCACTCCAGTACTATTATATCCTCCAGAGATATTACATCATATGTGTGACTGATATCAGCCGCTCCTCTTATAACACTCCAGTACTATTATATCCTCCAGAGACATTACATCATATGTGACTGATATCAGCCGCTCCTCTTATAACACTCCAGTACTATTATATCCTCCAGAGACATTACATCATATGTGACTGATATCAGCCGCTCCTCTTATATCACTCCAGCACTATTATATCCTCCAGACATTACATCATATGTGTGACTGATATCAGCCGCTCCTCTTATAACACTCCAGCACTATTATATCCTCCAGAGACATTACATCATATGTGTGACTGATATCAGCCGCTCCTCTTATATCACTCCAGCACTATTATATCCTCCAGAGACATTACATCATATGTGTGACTGATATCAGCCGCTCCTCTTATAACACTCTACACTATTATATCCTCCAGAGACATTACATCATATGTGACTGATATCAGCCGCTCCTCTTATAACACTCCAGTACTATTATATCCTCCAGAGACATTACATCATATGTGACTGATATCAGCAGCTCCTCTTATAACACTCCAGTACTATTATATCCTCCAGACATTACATCATATGTGTGACTGATATCAGCCGCTCATCTTATAACACTCCAGCACTAATATATCCTCCAGAGACATTACATCATATGTGAGACTGATATCAGCCGCTCCTCTTATATCACTCCAGCACTATTATATCCTCCAGAGACATTACATCATATGTGTGACTGATATCAGCCGCTCCTCTTATAACGCTCCAGCACTATTATAACCTCCAGAGACATTACATCATATATGTGACTGATATCAGCCACTCCTCTTATATCACTCCAGTACTATTATATCCTCCAGAGACATTACATCATATGTGACTGATATCAGCCGCTCCTCTTATAACACTCCAGCACTATTATATCCTCCAGAGACATTACATCATATGTGTGACTGATATCAGCAGCTCCTCTTATATCACTCCAGCACTATTATATCCTCCAGAGACATTACATCATATGTGTGACTGATATCAGCCGCTCCTCTTATAACACTCCAGTACTATTATATCCTCCAGAGACATTACATCATATATGTGACTGATATCAGCCGATCCTCTTATATCACTCCAGCACTATTATATCCTCCATTGACATTACATCATATATGTGACTGATATCAGCCGCTCCTCTTATATCACTCCAGTACTATTATATCCTCCAGAGACATTACATCATATGTGTGACTGATATCAGCCGCTCCTCTTATAACACTCCAGTACTATTATATCCTCCAGAGACATTACATCATATGTGTGACTGATATCAGCCGCTCCTCTTATATCACTCCAGTACTATTATATCCTCCAGAGACATTACATCATATGTGACTGATATCAGCCGCTCCTCCTATAACACTCCAGTACTATTATATCCTCCAGAGACATTACATCATATGTGACTGATATCAGCCCCTCCTCTTATATCACTCCAGTACTATTATATCCTCCAGAGACATTACATCATATGTGACTGATATCAGCCCCTCCTCTTATATCACTCCAGTACTATTATATCCTCCAGAGACATTACATCATATGTGACTGATATCAGCCCCTCCTCTTATATCACTCCAGTACTATTATATCCTCCAGAGACATTACATCAAATGTGACTGATATCAGCCGCACCTCTTATAATACTCCAGCACTATTATATCCTCCAGAGACATTACATCATATATGTGACTGATATCAGCCGCTCCTCTTATATCCCTCCAGTACTATTATATCCTCCAGAGACATTACATCATATGTGACTGATATCAGCCGCTCCTCTTATATCCCTCCAGTACTATTATATCCTCCAGAGACATTACATCATATGTGTGACTGATATCAGCCGCTCCTCTTATATCACTCCAGCACTATTATATCCTCCAGAGACATTACATCATATGTGTGACTGATATCAGCCGCCCCTCTTATATCACTCCAGCACTATTATATCCTCCAGAGACATTACATCATATGTGACTGATATCAGCCGCTCCTCTTATAACACTCCAGCACTATTATATCCTCCAGACATTACAGCATATGTGACTGATATCAGCCGCTCCTCTTATAACACTCCAGCACTATTATATCCTCCAGACATTACATCATATGTGTGACTGATATCAGCCGCTCCTCTTATATCACTCCAGTACTATTATATCCTCCAGAGACATTACATCATATGTGTGACTGATATCAGCCCCTCCTCTTATAACACTCCAGTACTATTATATCCTCCAGAGACATTACATCATATGTGACTGATATCAGCCGCTCCTCTTATATCACTCCAGCACTATTATATCCTCCAGAGACATTACATCATATGTGTGACTGATATCAGCCGCTCCTCCTATAACACTCCAGTACTATTATATCCTCCAGAGACATTACATCATATGTGACTGATATCAGCCGCTTCTCTTATAACACTCCAGTACTATTATATCCTCCAGAGACATTACATCATATGTGTGACTGACATCAGCCGCTCCTCTTATAACACTCCAGTACTATTATATCCTCCAGAGACATTACATCATATGTGACTGATATCAGCCGCTCCTCTTATAACACTCCAGCACTATTATATCCTCCAGGGACATTACATCATATGTGTGACTGATATCAGCCGCTCCTCTTATATCACTCCAGTACTATTATATCCTCCAGAGACATTACATCATATGTGTGACTGATATCAGCCGCTCCTCTTATAACACTCCAGCACTATTATATCCTCCAGAGACATTACATCATATATGTGACTGATATCAGCTGCTCCTCTTATAACACTCCAGCACTATTATATCTTCCAGACATTACATCATATGTGTGACTGATATCAGCCGCTCCTCTTATATCACTCCAGTACTATTATATCCTCCAGACATTACATCATATGTGACTGATATCAGCCGCTCCCCTTATATCACTGCTGTACTATTATATCCTCCAGAGACATAACATCATATGTGTGACTGATATCAGCCGCTCCTCTTATATCACTCCAGTACTATTATATCCTCCAGAGACATTACATCATATGTGACTGATATCAGCCGCTCCTCTTATATCACTCCAGCACTATTATATCCTCCAGAGACATTACATCATATGTGACTGATATCAGCCGCTCTTCTTATATCACTCCAGCACTATTATATCCTCCAGACATTACATCATATGTGACTGATATCAGCCGCTCCTCTTATAACACTCCAGCACTATTATATCCTCCAGACATTACATCATATGTGACTGATATCAGCCGCTCCTCTTATATCACTCCAGTACTATTATATCCTCCAGAGACATTACATCATATATGTGACTGATATCAGCAGCTCCTCTTATATCACTCCAGTACAATTATATCCTCCAGAGACATTACATCATATATGTGACTGATATCAGCAGCTCCTCTTATATCACTCCAGTACAATTATATCCTCCAGAGACATTACATCAAGTGACTGATATCAGCCGCTCCTCTTATAACACTCCAGTACTATTATATCCTCCAGAGACATTACATCATGTGACTGATATCAGCCGCTCCTTATATCACTCCAGTACTATTATATCCTCCAGAGACATTACATCATATGTGACTGATATCAGCCGCTCCTTATATCACTCCAGTACTATTATATCCTCCAGAGACATTACATCATATGTGACCGATATCAGCCGCTCCTCTTATAACACTCCAGTACTATTATATCCTCCAGAGACATTACATCATATGTGACTGATATCAGCCGCTCCTCTTATAACACTCCAGTACTATTATATCCTCCAGAGACATTACATCATATGTGACTGATATCAGCCGCTCCTCTTATATCACTCCAGCACTATTATATCCTCCAGACATTACATCATATGTGTGACTGATATCAGCCGCTCCTCTTATAACACTCCAGCACTATTATATCCTCCAGAGACATTACATCATATGTGTGACTGATATCAGCCGCTCCTCTTATATCACTCCAGCACTATTATATCCTCCAGAGACATTACATCATATGTGTGACTGATATCAGCCGCTCCTCTTATAACACTCTACACTATTATATCCTCCAGAGACATTACATCATATGTGACTGATATCAGCCGCTCCTCTTATAACACTCCAGTACTATTATATCCTCCAGAGACATTACATCATATGTGACTGATATCAGCAGCTCCTCTTATAACACTCCAGTACTATTATATCCTCCAGACATTACATCATATGTGTGACTGATATCAGCCGCTCATCTTATAACACTCCAGCACTAATATATCCTCCAGAGACATTACATCATATGTGAGACTGATATCAGCCGCTCCTCTTATATCACTCCAGCACTATTATATCCTCCAGAGACATTACATCATATGTGTGACTGATATCAGCCGCTCCTCTTATAACGCTCCAGCACTATTATAACCTCCAGAGACATTACATCATATATGTGACTGATATCAGCCACTCCTCTTATATCACTCCAGTACTATTATATCCTCCAGAGACATTACATCATATGTGACTGATATCAGCCGCTCCTCTTATAACACTCCAGCACTATTATATCCTCCAGAGACATTACATCATATGTGTGACTGATATCAGCAGCTCCTCTTATATCACTCCAGCACTATTATATCCTCCAGAGACATTACATCATATGTGTGACTGATATCAGCCGCTCCTCTTATAACACTCCAGTACTATTATATCCTCCAGAGACATTACATCATATATGTGACTGATATCAGCCGATCCTCTTATATCACTCCAGCACTATTATATCCTCCATTGACATTACATCATATATGTGACTGATATCAGCCGCTCCTCTTATATCACTCCAGTACTATTATATCCTCCAGAGACATTACATCATATGTGTGACTGATATCAGCCGCTCCTCTTATAACACTCCAGTACTATTATATCCTCCAGAGACATTACATCATATGTGTGACTGATATCAGCCGCTCCTCTTATATCACTCCAGTACTATTATATCCTCCAGAGACATTACATCATATGTGACTGATATCAGCCGCTCCTCCTATAACACTCCAGTACTATTATATCCTCCAGAGACATTACATCATATGTGACTGATATCAGCCCCTCCTCTTATATCACTCCAGTACTATTATATCCTCCAGAGACATTACATCATATGTGACTGATATCAGCCCCTCCTCTTATATCACTCCAGTACTATTATATCCTCCAGAGACATTACATCATATGTGACTGATATCAGCCCCTCCTCTTATATCACTCCAGTACTATTATATCCTCCAGAGACATTACATCAAATGTGACTGATATCAGCCGCACCTCTTATAATACTCCAGCACTATTATATCCTCCAGAGACATTACATCATATATGTGACTGATATCAGCCGCTCCTCTTATATCCCTCCAGTACTATTATATCCTCCAGAGACATTACATCATATGTGACTGATATCAGCCGCTCCTCTTATATCCCTCCAGTACTATTATATCCTCCAGAGACATTACATCATATGTGTGACTGATATCAGCCGCTCCTCTTATATCACTCCAGCACTATTATATCCTCCAGAGACATTACATCATATGTGTGACTGATATCAGCCGCCCCTCTTATATCACTCCAGCACTATTATATCCTCCAGAGACATTACATCATATGTGACTGATATCAGCCGCTCCTCTTATAACACTCCAGCACTATTATATCCTCCAGACATTACAGCATATGTGACTGATATCAGCCGCTCCTCTTATAACACTCCAGCACTATTATATCCTCCAGACATTACATCATATGTGTGACTGATATCAGCCGCTCCTCTTATATCACTCCAGTACTATTATATCCTCCAGAGACATTACATCATATGTGTGACTGATATCAGCCCCTCCTCTTATAACACTCCAGTACTATTATATCCTCCAGAGACATTACATCATATGTGACTGATATCAGCCGCTCCTCTTATATCACTCCAGCACTATTATATCCTCCAGAGACATTACATCATATGTGTGACTGATATCAGCCGCTCCTCCTATAACACTCCAGTACTATTATATCCTCCAGAGACATTACATCATATGTGACTGATATCAGCCGCTTCTCTTATAACACTCCAGTACTATTATATCCTCCAGAGACATTACATCATATGTGTGACTGACATCAGCCGCTCCTCTTATAACACTCCAGTACTATTATATCCTCCAGAGACATTACATCATATGTGACTGATATCAGCCGCTCCTCTTATAACACTCCAGCACTATTATATCCTCCAGGGACATTACATCATATGTGTGACTGATATCAGCCGCTCCTCTTATATCACTCCAGTACTATTATATCCTCCAGAGACATTACATCATATGTGTGACTGATATCAGCCGCTCCTCTTATAACACTCCAGCACTATTATATCCTCCAGAGACATTACATCATATATGTGACTGATATCAGCTGCTCCTCTTATAACACTCCAGCACTATTATATCTTCCAGACATTACATCATATGTGTGACTGATATCAGCCGCTCCTCTTATATCACTCCAGTACTATTATATCCTCCAGACATTACATCATATGTGACTGATATCAGCCGCTCCCCTTATATCACTGCTGTACTATTATATCCTCCAGAGACATAACATCATATGTGTGACTGATATCAGCCGCTCCTCTTATATCACTCCAGTACTATTATATCCTCCAGAGACATTACATCATATGTGACTGATATCAGCCGCTCCTCTTATATCACTCCAGCACTATTATATCCTCCAGAGACATTACATCATATGTGACTGATATCAGCCGCTCTTCTTATATCACTCCAGCACTATTATATCCTCCAGACATTACATCATATGTGACTGATATCAGCCGCTCCTCTTATAACACTCCAGCACTATTATATCCTCCAGACATTACATCATATGTGACTGATATCAGCCGCTCCTCTTATATCACTCCAGTACTATTATATCCTCCAGAGACATTACATCATATATGTGACTGATATCAGCAGCTCCTCTTATATCACTCCAGTACAATTATATCCTCCAGAGACATTACATCATATATGTGACTGATATCAGCAGCTCCTCTTATATCACTCCAGTACAATTATATCCTCCAGAGACATTACATCAAGTGACTGATATCAGCCGCTCCTCTTATAACACTCCAGTACTATTATATCCTCCAGAGACATTACATCATGTGACTGATATCAGCCGCTCCTTATATCACTCCAGTACTATTATATCCTCCAGAGACATTACATCATATGTGACTGATATCAGCCGCTCCTTATATCACTCCAGTACTATTATATCCTCCAGAGACATTACATCATATGTGACCGATATCAGCCGCTCCTCTTATAACACTCCAGTACTATTATATCCTCCAGAGACATTACATCATATGTGTGACTGATATCAGCCGCTCCTCTTATATCATTCCAGTACTATTATATCCTCCAGAGACATTACATCATATGTGTGACTGATATCAGCCGCTCCTCTTATATCACTCCAGCACTATTATATCCTCCAGAGACATTACATCATATATGTGACTGATATCAGCCGCTCCTCTTATATCACTCCAGTACTATTATATTCTCCAGAGACATTACATCATATATGACTGATATCAGCCGCCCCTCTTATATCACTCCAGCACTATTATATCCTCCAGAGACATTACATCATATATGTGACTGATATCAGCCGCTCCTCTTATAACACTCCAGTACTATTATATCCTCCAGAGACATTACATCATATGTGTGACTGATATCAGCCGCTCCTCTTATAACACTGCAGTACTATTATATCCTCCAGAGACATTACATCATATGTGACTGATATCAGCCGCTCCTCTTATAACACTCCAGTAATATTATATCCTCCAGAGACATTACATCATATGTGTGACTGATATCAGCCGCTCCTCTTATAACACTCCAGCACTATTATATCCTCCAGAGACATTACATCATATATGTGACTGATATCAGCCGCTCCTCTTATAACACTCCAGTACTATTATATCCTCCAGAGACATTACATCATATGTGTGACTGATATCAGCCGCTCCTCTTATAACACTGCAGTACTATTATATCCTCCAGAGACATTACATCATATGTGACTGATATCAGCCGCTCCTCTTATAACACTGCAGTACTATTATATCCTCCAGAGACATTACATCATATATGTGACTGATATCAGCCGCTCCTCTTATATCACTCCAGTACTATTATATTCTCCAGAGACATTACATCATATGTGACTGATATCAGCCGCTCCTCTTATATCACTCCAGTACTATTATATACTCCAGAGACATTACATCATATGTGACTGATATCAGCCGCTCCTCTTATAACACTCCAGTACTATTATATCCTCCAGAGACATTACATCATATGTGACTGATATCAGCCGCTCCTCTTATAACACTCTACACTATTATATCCTCCAGAGACATTACATCATATGTGTGACTGATATCATCCGCTCCTCTTATATCACTCCAGCACTATTATATCCTCCAGAGACATTACATCATATGTGTGACTGATATCAGCAGCTCCTCTTATATCACTCCAGCACTATTATATCCTCCAGAGACATTACATCATATGTGTGACTGATATCAGCAGCTCCTCTTATATCACTCCAGCACTATTATATCCTCCAGAGACATTACATCATATGTGACTGATATCAGCCGCTCCTCTTATAACACTCCAGTACTATTATATCCTCCAGAGACATTACATCATATGTGACTGATATCAGCCGCTCCTCTTATAACACTCTACACTATTATATCCTCCAGAGACATTACATCATATGTGTGACTGATATCATCCGCTCCTCTTATAACACTCCAGTACTATTATATCCTCCAGAGACATTACATCATATGTGTGACTGATATCAGCCGCTCCTCTTATATCACTCCAGCACTATTATATCCTCCAGAGACATTACATCATATGTGTGACTGATATCAGCAGCTCCTCTTATAACACTCCAGCACTATTATATCCTCCAGAGACATTACATCATATATGTGACTGATATCAGCCGCTCCTCTTATAACACTCCAGCACTATTATATCCTCCAGAGACATTACAGTATATGTGTGACTGATATCAGCCGCTCCTCTTATATCACTCCAGTACTATTATATCCTCCAGAGACATTACATCATATATGTGACTGATATCAGCCGCTCCTCTTATAACACTCCAGCACTATTATATCCTCCAGAGACATTACATCATATATGTGACTGATATCAGCCGCTCCTCTTATATCCCTCCAGTACTATTATATCCTCCAGAGACATTACATCATATGTGACTGATATCAGCCGCTCCTCTTATATCCCTCCAGTACTATTATATCCTCCAGAGACATTACATCATATGTGACTGATATCAGCCGCTCCTCTTATAACACTCCAGCACTATTATATCCTCCAGACATTACATCATATGTGTGACTGATATCAGCCCCTCCTCTTATAACACTCCAGTACTATTATATCCTCCAGAGACATTACATCATATGTGACTGATATCAGCCGCTCCTCTTATAACACTCCAGCAGTATTATATCCTCCAGAGACATTACATCATATGTGACTGATATCAGCCGCTCCTCTTATAACACTCCAGCACTATTATATCCTCCAGACATTACATCATATGTGTGACTGATATCAGCCCCTCCTCTTATAACACTCCAGTACTATTATATCCTCCAGAGACATTACATCATATGTGACTGATATCAGCCGCTCCTCTTATATCACTCCAGCACTATTATATCCTCCAGAGACATTACATCATATGTGACTGATATCAGCCGCTCCTCTTATATCCCTCCAGTACTATTATATCCTCCAGAGACATTACATCATATGTGACTGATATCAGCCACTCCTCTTATAACACTCCAGCACTATTATATCCTCCAGACATTACATCATATATGTGACTGATATCAGCCGCTCCTCTTATAACACTCCAGCACTATTATATCCTCCAGAGACATTACATCATATGTGACTGATATCAGCCGCTCCTCTTATAACACTCCAGTACTATTATATCCTCCAGAGACATTACATCATATGTGACTGATATCAGCCGCACCTCTTATAATGCTCCAGTACTATTATATCCTCCAGAGACATTACATCATGTGTGAGTGATATCAGCCGCTCCTCTTATAACACTCCAGCACTATTATATCCTCCAGAGACATTACATCATATGTGTGACTGATATCAGCCGCTCCTCTTATAACACTCCAGCACTATTATATCCTCCAGAGACATTACATCATATGTGACTGATATCAGCCGCTCCTCTTATATCACTCCAGCACTATTATATCCTCCAGAGACATTACATCATATGTGACTGATATCAGCCGCTCCTCTTATATCACTCCAGTACTATTATATCCTCCAGAGACATTACATCATATGTGACTGATATCAGCAGCTCCTCTTATATCACTGCAGTACTATTATATCCTCCAGACATTACATCATATGTGACTGATATCAGCCGCTCCTCTTATATCACTCCAGTACTATTATATCCTCCAGAGACATTACATCATGTGACTGATATCAGCCGCTCCTCTTATATCACTCCAGCACTATTATATCCTCCAGAGACATTACATCATATGTGACTGATATCAGCCGCTCCTCTTATATCACTCCAGTACTATTATATCCTCCAGAGACATTACATCATATGTGACTGATATCAGCAGCTCCTCTTATATCACTGCAGTACTATTATATCCTCCAGACATTACATCATATGTGACTGATATCAGCCGCTCCTCTTATATCACTCCAGTACTATTATATCCTCCAGAGACATTACATCATGTGACTGATATCAGCCGCTCCTCTTATAACACTCCAGCACTATTATATCCTCCAGACATTACATCATATGTGACTGATATCAGCCGCTCCTCTTATATCACTCCAGTACTATTATATCCTCCAGAGACATTACATCATGTGACTGATATCAGCCGCTCCTCTTATAACACTCCAGTACTATTATATCCTCCAGAGACATTACATCATGTGACTGATATCAGCCGCTCCTTATATCACTCCAGTACTATTATATCCTCCAGAGACATTACATCATATGTGACTGATATCAGCCGCTCCTTATATCACTCCAGTACTATTATATCCTCCAGAGACATTACATCATATGTGACCGATATCAGCCGCTCCTCTTATAACTCTCCAGTACTATTATATCCTCCAGAGACATTACATCATATGTGTGACTAATATCAGCCGCTCCTCTTATATCACTCCAGTACTATTATATCCTCCAGAGACTTTACATCATATGTGTGACTGATATCAGCCGCTCCTCTTATATCACTCCAGTACTATTATATCCTACAGAGACATTACATCATATGTGTGACTGATATCAGACGCTCCTCTTATAACACTCCAGCACTATTATATCCTCCAGAGACATTACATCATATATGTGACTGATATCAGACGCTCCTCTTATATCACTCCAGTACTATTATATCCTCCAGAGACATTACATCATATGTGTGACTGATATCAGCAGCTCCTCTTATATCACTCCAGCACTATTATATCCTCCAGAGACATTACATCATATGTGACTGATATCAGCCGCTCCTCTTATATCACTCCAGTACTATTATATCCTCCAGAGACATTACATCATATGTGACTGATATCAGCCGCTCCTCTTATAACACTCTACACTATCATATCCTCCAGAGACATTACATCATATGTGTGACTGATATCATCCGCTCCTCTTATAACACTCCAGTACTATTATATCCTCCAGAGACATTACATCATATGTGTGACTGATATCAGCAGCTCCTCTTATATCACTCCAGTACTATTATATCCTCCAGAGACATTACATCATATGTGTGACTGATATCAGCCGCTCCTCTTATATCACTCCAGTACAATTATATCCTCCAGAGACATTACATCATATGTGTGACTGATATCAGCAGCTCCTCTTATATCACTCCAGCACTATTATATCCTCCAGAGACATTACATCATATGTGACTGATATCAGCCGCTCCTCTTATATCACTCCAGCACTATTATATCCTCCAGAGACATTACATCATATGTGTGACTGATATCAGCAGCTCCTCTTATATCACTCCAGCACTATTATATCCTCCAGAGACATTACATCATATGTGACTGATATCAGCCGCTCCTCTTATATCACTCCAGTACTATTATATCCTCCAGAGACATTACATCATATATGTGACTGATATCAGCCGCTCCTCTTATAACACTCCAGTACAATTATATCCTCCAGAGACATTACATCATATGTGACTGATATCAGCCGCTCCTCTTATAACACTCCAGCACTATTATATCCTCCAGAGACATTACATCATATGTGTGACTGATATCAGCCGCTCCTCTTATATCACTCCAGTACTATTATATTCTCCAGAGACATTACATCATATGTGACTGATATCAGCCGCTCCTCTTATAACACTCCAGTACTATTATATCCTCCAGAGACATTACATCATATATGTGACTGATATCAGCCGCTCCTCTTATATCACTCCAGCACTATTATATAATCCAGAGACATTACATCATATGTGACTGATATCAGCCGCTCCTCTTATATCACTCCAGTACTATTATATCCTCCAGAGACATTACATCATATGTGTGACTGATATCAGCAGCTCCTCTTATAACACTCCAGTACTATTATATCCTCCAGAGACATTACATCATATTTGTGACTGATATCAGCCGCTCCTCTTATATCACTCCAGCACTATTATATCCTCCAGAGACATTACATCATATATGTGACTGATGTCAGCCGCACCTCTTATAACACTCCAGTACTATTATATCCTCCAGAGACTTTAAATCATATGTGTGACTGATATCAGCTGCTCCTCTTATAACACTCCAGTACTATTATATCCTCCAGAGACATTACATCATATGTGTGACTGATATCAGCCGCACCTCTTATATCACTCCAGCACTATTATATCCTCCAGAGACATTACATCATATGTGTAACTGATATCAGCCGCTCCTCTTATATCACTCCAGCACTATTATATCCTCCAGAGACATTACATCATATGTGTGACTGATATCAGACACTCCTCTTATAACACTCCAGCACTATTATATCCTCCAGAGACATTACATCATATGTGTGACTGATATCAGCCGCACCTCTTATAACACTCCAGCACTATTATATCCTCCAGAGACATTACATCATATGTGACTGATATCAGCCGCTCCTCTTATAACACTCCAGTACTATTATATCCTCCAGAGACATTACATCATATGTGACTGATATCAGCCGCTCCTCTTATAACACTCCAGCACTATTATATCCTCCAGAGACATTACCTCATATGTGACTGATATCAGCCGTTTCTCTTATAACACTCCAGTACTATTATATCCTCCAGACATTACATCATATGTGTGACTGATATCAGCCGCTCCTCTTATAACACTCCAGCACTATTATATCCTCCAGAGACATTACATCATACGTGACTGATATCAGCCGCTCCTCTTATATCACTCCAGTACTATTATATCCTCCAGAGACATTACATCATATGTGTGACTGATATCAGCCGCTCCTCTTATATCACTCCAGCACTATTATATCCTCCAGAGACATTACCTCATATGTGACTGATATCAGCCTTTTCTCTTATAACACTCCAGTACTATTATATCCTCCAGACATTACATCATATGTGACTGATATCAGCCGCTCCTCTTATATCACTCCAGCACTATTATATCCTCCAGAGACATTACATCATGTGACTGATATCAGCCGCTCCTCTTATATCACTCCAGTACTATTATATCCTCCAGACATTACATCATATGTGTGACTGATATCAGCGCTCCTCTTATAACACTCCAGTACTATTATATCCTCCAGAGACATTACATCATATGTGTGACTGAAATCAGCCGCTCCTCTTATATCACTCCAGTACTATTATATCCTCCAGAGACATTACATCATATGTGACTGATATCAGCCGCACCTCTTATAACACTCCAGCACTATTATATCCTCCAGAGACATTACATCATATATGTGACTGATATCAGCCGCTCCTCTTATAACACTCCAGCACTATTATATCCTCCAGAGACATTACATCAAATGTGACTGATATCAGCCGCTCCTCTTATAACGCTCCAGTACTATTATATCCTCCAGAGACATTACATCATATATGTGACTGATATCAGCCGCACCTCTTATAACACTCCAGTACTATTATATCCTCCAGAGATATTACATCATATATGTGACTGATATCAGCCGCACCTCTTATATCCCTCCAGTACTATTATATCCTCCAGAGACATTACATCATATGTGACTGATATCAGCCGCTCCTCTTATAACACTCCAGTACTATTATATCCTCCAGAGATATTACATCATATATGTGACTGATATCAGCCGCTCCTCTTATAACACTCCAGTACTATTATATCCTCCAGAGACATTAGATCATATATGTGACTGATATCAGCCGCTCCTCTTATATCACTCCAGCACTATTATATCCTCCAGAGACATTACATCATATATGTGACTGATATCAGCCGCTCCTCTTATATCACTCCAGTACTATTATATCCTCCAGAGACATTACATCATATATGTGACTGATATCAGCCGCTCCTCTTATAACGCTCCAGGACTATTATAAGCTGCTGCACTATTATAAGCTGCTGCACTATTATAAGCTGCTGGACTATTATAAGATGCTGGACTATTATAAACTGCTGGACTATTATAAGCTGCTGGACTGTTATAAACTGCCGGACTATTATAAGCTGCTGGACTATTATAAGATGCTGGACTATTATAAACTGCCGGACTATTATAAGCTGCTGGACTATTATAAGCTGCTGGAATATTATAAACTGCTGCACTATTATAAGCTGCTGCACTATTATAAACTGCTGAACTATTATAAACTGATGGACTATTATAAACTGCTGCACTATTATAAACTGCTGCACTATTATAAGCTGCTGGACTATTATAAGATGCTGGACTATTATAAGCTGCTGGACTATTATAAACTGCTGCACTATTATAAACTTCTGGACTATTATAGGCTGCTGGACTATTATAAGCTGCTGAACTATTATAAGATGCTGCACTATTATAAACTGATGGACTATTATAAACTGCTGCACTATTATAAACTGCTGCACTATTATAAACTGCTGCACTATTATAAGCTGCTGGACTATTATAAGATGCTGGACTATTATAAACTGCTGGACTATCATAAACTGCTTGACTATTATAAACTGCTGGACTATTATAAACTTCTGGACTATTCTAAACTGCTGGACTATTATAAGCTGCTGGACTATTATAAACTGCTGGACTATTATAAGCTGCTGGACTATTATAAACTTCTGGACTATTATAAACTGCTGCACTATTATAAACTTCTGGACTATTATAAACTGCTGCACTATTATAAGCTGCTGTACTATTATAAACTGCTGTACTATTATAAACTGCTGGACTATTATAAACTGCTGCACTATTATAAACTGCTGCACTATTATAAACTTCTGGACTATTATAAGCTGCTGCACTATTATAAACTGCTGGACTATTATAAGCTGCTGGACTATTATAAACTTCTGGACTATTATAAACTTCTGGACTATTATAAACTGCTGCACTATTATAAACTTCTGGACTATTATAAACTGCTGCACTATTATAAGCTGCTGCACTATTATAAGCTGCTGCACTATTATAAACTGCTGGACTATTATAAACTGCTGCACTATTATAAACTGCTGCACTATTATAAACTTCTGGACTATTATAAACTTCTGGACTATTATAAACTGCAGGACTATTATAAACTTCTGGACTATTATAAACTGCTGGACTATTATAAACTGCTGAACTATTATAAACTGCTGGACTATTATAAACTGCTGGACTATTATAAGCTGCTGCACTATTATAAACTGCTGAACTATTATAAACTGATGGACTATTATAAACTGCTGCACTATTATAAGCTGCTGGACTATTATAAGATGCTGGACTATTATAAGCTGCTGGACTATTATAAACTGCTGCACTATTATAAGATGATGGACTATTATAAACTGCTGGACTATTATAAGCTGCTGGACTATTATAAGCTGCTGCACTATTATAAGATGATGGACTATTATAAACTGCTGGACTATTATAAGCTGCTGCACTATTATAAACTACTGCACTATTATAAACTGCTGGACTATTATAAACTGCTGCACTATTATAAGCTGCTGGACTATTATAAGATGCTGGACTATTATAAACTGCTGAACTATTATAAACTTCTGGACTATTATAAGCTGCTGGACTATTATAAACTTCTGGACTATTATAAACTGCTACACTATTATAAACTTCTGGACTATTATAAACTGCTGGACTATTATAAGCTGCTGGACTATTATAAGCTGCTGCACTATTATAAACTTCTGGACTATTATAAACTGCAGGACTATTATAAACTGCTGCACTATTATAAACTTCTGGACTATTATAAACTGCTGCACTATTATAAACTGCTGGACTATTATAAGCTGCTGGACTATTATAAACTGCTGGACTATTATAAACTGCTGGACTATTATAAGCTGCTGCGCTATTATAAACTGCTGGACTATTATAAGCTGCTGGACTATTATAAGCTGCTGGACTATTATAAACTGCTGAACTATTATAAACTGCTGGATTATTATAAGCTGCTGGACTATTATAAACTGCTGGACTATTATAAGCTGCTGCACTATTATAAGCTGATGGACTATTATAAGCTGGTGCACTATTATAAACTGCTGGACTATTATAAACTGCTGGACTATTATAAGCTGCTGGACTATTATAAGCTGCTGGACTATTATAAACTGCTGGACTATTATAAACTGCTGGACTATTATAAACTGCTGGACTATTATAAGCTGCTGCACTATTATAAATTGCTGGACTATTATAAACTGCTGGACTATTATAAACTGCTGGACTATTATAAGCTGGTGGACTATTATAAGCTGCTGGACTATTATAAACTGCTGGACTATTATAAACTGCTGCACTATTATAAACTGCTGGACTATTATAAACTGCTGGACTATTATAAACTGCTGGACTATTATAATCTGCTGGACTATTATAATCTGCTAGACTATTATAAACTGCTGGACTATTATAAGCTGCTGGACTATTATAAGATGCTGGACTATTATAAACTGCTGGACTATTATAAGATGCTAAACTATTATAAGCTGCTGGACTATTATAAACTGCTGGACTATTATAAACTGCTGGACTATTATAAGCTGCTGGACTATTATAAACTGCTGGACTATTATAAGCTGCTGCACTATTATAAACTGCTGGACTATTATAAACTGCTGGACTATTATAAGCTGCTGGACTATTATAAACTGCCGGACTATTATAAGCTGCTGGAATATTATAAAGCTGCTGGAATATTATAAACTGCTGCACTATTATAAACTGCTGCACTATTATAAGCTGCTGCACTATTATAAGCTGCTGGACTATTATAAACTGCTGGACTATTATAAACTGCTGGACTATTATAAAGCTGCTGGAATATTATAAACTGCTGCACTATTATAAACTGCTGCACTATTATAAGCTGCTGCACTATTATAAGCTGCTGGACTATTATAAACTGCTGCACTATTATAAGCTGCTGCACTATTATAAGCTGCTGGACTATTATAAACTGCTGGACTATTATAAGATGCTGGACTATTATAAACTGCTGGACTATTATAAACTGCTGGACTATTATAAGCTGCTGGACTATTATAAACTGCTGGCCTATTAAAAGATGCTGGACTATTATAAACTGCTGGACTATTATAAGCTGCTGGACTATTATAAGCTGCTGCACTATTATAAGCTGCTGCACTATTATAAACTGCTGGACTATTATAAACTGCTGGACTATTATAAGATGCTGGACTATTATAAAATGCTGGACTATTATAAACTGCTGGACTATTATAAACTGCCGGACTATTATAAGCTGCTGGAATATTATAAAGCTGCTGGAATATTATAAACTGCTGCACTATTATAAATTGCTGCACTATTATAAGCTGCTGCACTATTATAAGCTGCTGGACTATTATAAACTGCTGCACTATTATAAGCTGCTGCACTATTATAAGCTGCTGGACTATTATAAACTGCTGGACTATTATAAGATGCTGGACTATTATAAACTGCTGGACTATTATAAGCTGATGGACTATTATAAGCTGCTGGACTATTATAAACTGCTGGCCTATTATAAGATGCTGGACTATTATAAACTGCTGGACTATTATAAGCTGCTGGACTATTATAAGCTGCTGCACTATTATAAGCTCCTGCACTATTATAAACTGCTGGACTATTATAAGATGCTGGACTATTATAAAATGCTGGACTATTATAAACTGCTGGACTATTATAAGATGCTGGACTATTATAAGCTGCTGCACTATTATAAACTACTGCACTATTATAAACTGCTGCACTATTATAAACTGCTGGACTATTATAAACTGCTGGACTATTATAAGATGCTGGACTATTATAAAATGCTGGACTATTATAAACTGCTGGACTATTATAAACTGCTGGACTATTATAAACTGCCGGACTATTATAAGCTGCTGGAATATTATAAACTGCTGGACTATTATAAACTGCTGGACTATTATAAACTGCTGCACTATTATAAACTGATGGACTATTATAAGCTGCTGCACTATTATAAGCTGCTGGACTATTATAAACTGCTGGACTATTATAAACTGCTGGACTTTTATAAGCTGCTGTACTATTATAAACTGCTGGATTATTATAAGCTGTTGGAGTATTATAAACTGCAGGACTATTATAAACTGCTGGAATATTATAAGCTGCTGTACTATTATAAACTGCTGGAGTATTATAAGCTGCTGGACTATTATAAACTGCTGGACTATTATAAACTTCTGGACTATTATAAGCTTCTGGACTATTATAAACTTCTGGACTATTATAAACTGCTGCACTATTATAAACTTCTGGACTATTATAAACTGCTGGACTATTATAAGCTGCTGGACTATTATAAGCTGCTGGACTATTATAAAGTGCTGGACTATTATAAGCTGCAGGACTATTATAAACTTCTGGACTATTATAAACTGCTGCACTATTATAAACTTCTGGACTATTATAAACTGCTGCACTATTATAAACTGCTGGACTATTATAAGCTGCTGGACTATTATAAACTGCTGGACTATTATAAAATGCTGGACTATTATAAACTGCTGGACTATTATAAACTGCTGGACTATTATAAGATGCTGGACTATTATAAGCTGCTGCACTATTATAAACTGCTGGACTATTATAAAATGCTGGACTATTATAAAATGCTGGACTATTATAAACTGCTGGACTATTATAAACTGCCGGACTATTATAAACTGCTGGAATATTATAAACTGCTGGACTATTATAAACTGCTGGACTATTATAAACTGCTGCACTATTATAAACTGCTGCACTATTATAAACTGCTGGACTATTATAAGCTGCTGCACTATTATAAGCTGCTGGACTATTATAAACTGCTGGACTATTATAAACTGCTGGACTTTTATAAGCTGCTGTACTATTATAAACTGCTGGATTATTATAAGCTGTTGGAGTACTATAAACTGCAGGACTATTATAAACTGCTGGAATATTATAAGCTGCTGTACTATTATAAACTGCTGGACTATTATAAGCTGCTGGACTATTATAAGCTGCTGGACTATTATAAAGTGCTGGACTATTATAAGCTGCAGGACTATTATAAACTTCTGGACTATTATAAACTGCTGCACTATTATAAACTTCTGGACTATTATAAACTGCTGCACTATTATAAACTGCTGGACTATTATAAGCTGCTGGACTATTATAAACTGCTGGACTATTATAAACTGCTGGACTATTATAAGCTGCTGCACTATTATAAACTGCTGGACTATTATAAACTGCTGGATTATTATAAGCTGCTGGACTATTATAAACTGCTGGACTATTATAAACTGCTGGACTATTATAAACTGCTGGCCTATTATAAGATGCTGGACTATTATAAACTGCTGGACTATTATAAGCTGCTGGACTATTATAAGCTGCTGCACTATTATAAGCTGCTGCACTATTATAAACTGCTGGACTATTATAAGATGCTGTACTATTATAAAATGCTGGACTATTATAAACTGCTGGACTATTATAAGATGAAGGACTATTATAAACTGCTGGACTATTATAAGATGCTGGACTATTATAAAATGCTGGACTATTATAAACTGCTGGACTATTATAAACTGCTGGACTATTATAATCTGCCGGACTATTATAAACTGCCGGACTATTATAAGCTGCTGGAATATTATAAAGCTGCTGGAATATTATAAACTGCTGCACTATTATAAACTGCTGCACTATTATAAGCTGCTGCACTATTATAAGCTGCTGGACTATTATAAACTGCTGGACTATTATAAACTGCTGGACTATTATAAAGCTGCTGGAATATTATAAACTGCTGCACTATTATAAACTGCTGCACTATTATAAGCTGCTGCACTATTATAAGCTGCTGGACTATTATAAACTGCTGCACTATTATAAGCTGCTGCACTATTATAAGCTGCTGGACTATTATAAACTGCTGGACTATTATAAGATGCTGGACTATTATAAACTGCTGGACTATTATAAACTGCTGGACTATTATAAGCTGCTGGACTATTATAAACTGCTGGCCTATTAAAAGATGCTGGACTATTATAAACTGCTGGACTATTATAAGCTGCTGGACTATTATAAGCTGCTGCACTATTATAAGCTGCTGCACTATTATAAACTGCTGGACTATTATAAACTGCTGGACTATTATAAGCTGCTGCACTATTATAAACTGCTGGACTATTATAAGATGCTGGACTATTATAAAATGCTGGACTATTATAAACTGCTGGACTATTATAAACTGCTGGACTATTATAAACTGCCGGACTATTATAAGCTGCTGGAATATTATAAAGCTGCTGGAATATTATAAACTGCTGCACTATTATAAATTGCTGCACTATTATAAGCTGCTGCACTATTATAAGCTGCTGGACTATTATAAACTGCTGCACTATTATAAGCTGCTGCACTATTATAAGCTGCTGGACTATTATAAACTGCTGGACTATTATAAGATGCTGGACTATTATAAACTGCTGGACTATTATAAGCTGCTGGACTATTATAAGCTGCTGGACTATTATAAACTGCTTGCCTATTATAAGATGCTGGACTATTATAAACTGCTGGACTATTATAAGCTGCTGGACTATTATAAGCTGCTTCACTATTATAAGCTGCTGCACTATTATAAACTGCTGGACTATTATAAGATGCTGGACTATTATAAAATGCTGGACTATTATAAACTGCTGGACTATTATAAGATGCTGGACTATTATAAGCTGCTGCACTATTATAAACTGCTGGACTATTATAAGATGCTGGACTATTATAAAATGCTGGACTATTATAAACTGCTGGACTATTATAAACTGCTGGACTATTATAAACTGCCGGACTATTATAAGCTGCTGGAATATTATAAACTGCTGGACTATTATAAACTGCTGGACTATTATAAACTGCTGCACTATTATAAACTGCTGCACTATTATAAACTGCTGGACTATTATAAGCTGCTGCACTATTATAAGCTGCTGGACTATTATAAACTGCTGGACTATTATAAACTGCTGGACTTTTATAAGCTGCTGTACTATTATAAACTGCTGGATTATTATAAGCTGTTGGAGTATTATAAACTGCAGGACTATTATAAACTGCTGGAATATTATAAGCTGCTGTACTATTATAAACTGCTGGAGTATTATAAGCTGCTGGACTATTATAAACTGCTGGACTATTATAAACTTCTGGACTATTATAAGCTTCTGGACTATTATAAACTTCTGGACTATTATAAACTGCTGCACTATTATAAACTTCTGGACTATTATAAACTGCTGGACTATTATAAGCTGCTGGACTATTATAAGCTGCTGGACTATTATAAAGTGCTGGACAATTATAAGCTGCAGGACTATTATAAACTTCTGGACTATTATAAACTGCTGCACTATTATAAACTTCTGGACTATTATAAACTGCTGCACTATTATAAACTGCTGGACTATTATAAGCTGCTGGACTATTATAAACTGCTGGACTATTATAAACTGCTGGACTATTATAAACTGCTGGACTATTATAAGATGCTGGACTATTATAAGCTGCTGCACTATTATAAACTGCTGGACTATTATAAAATGCTGGACTATTATAAAATGCTGGACTATTATAAACTGCTGGACTATTATAAACTGCCGGACTATTATAAACTGCTGGAATATTATAAACTGCTGGACTATTATAAACTGCTGGACTATTATAAACTGCTGCACTATTATAAACTGCTGCACTATTATAAACTGCTGGACTATTATAAGCTGCTGCACTATTATAAGCTGCTGGACTATTATAAACTGCTGGACTATTATAAACTGCTGGACTTTTATAAGCTGCTGTACTATTATAAACTGCTGGATTATTATAAGCTGTTGGAGTACTATAAACTGCAGGACTATTATAAACTGCTGGAATATTATAAGCTGCTGTACTATTATAAACTGCTGGAGTATTATAAGCTGCTGGACTATTATAAACTGCTGGACTATTATAAACTTCTTGACTATTATAAGCTGCTGGACTATTATAAACTTCTGGACTATTATAAACTGCTGCACTATTATAAACTTCTGGACTATTATAAACTGCTGGACTATTATAAGCTGCTGGACTATTATAAGCTGCTGGACTATTATAAAGTGCTGGACTATTATAAGCTGCAGGACTATTATAAACTTCTGGACTATTATAAACTGCTGCACTATTATAAACTTCTGGACTATTATAAACTGCTGCACTATTATAAACTGCTGGACTATTATAAGCTGCTGGACTATTATAAACTGCTGGACTATTATAAACTGCTGGACTATTATAAACTGCTGCACTATTATAAACTGCTGGACTATTATAAACTGCTGGATTATTATAAGCTGCTGGACTATTATAAACTGCTGGACTATTATAAACTGCTGGACTATTATAAGCTGCTGGACTATTATAAGCTGCTGCACTATTATAAGCTGCTGGACTATTATAAGCTGCTGGACTATTATAAACTGCTGGACTATTATAAGCTGCTGGATTATTATAAGCTGCTGGACTATTATAAACTGCTGGACTATTATAAACTGCTGGACTATTATAAGCTGCTGGACTATTATAAGCTGCTGCACTATTATAAGCTGATGGACTATTATAAGCTGCTGCACTATTATAAACTGCTGGACTATTATAAACTGCTGGACTATTATAAGCTGCTGGACTATTATAAACTGCTGGACTATTATAAACTGCTGGACTATTATAAACTGCTGGACTATTATAAGCTGCTGCACTATTATAAACTGCTGGACTTTTATAAACTGCTGGACTATTATAAACTGCTGGACTATTATAAGCTGGTGGACTATTATAAGCTGCTGGACTATTATAAACTTCTGGACTATTATAAACTGCTGCACTATTATAAACTTCTGGACTATTATAAACTGCTGGACTATTATAAGCTGCTGGACTATTATAAGCTGCTGGACTATTATAAAGTGCTGGACTATTATAAGCTGCAGGACTATTATAAACTTCTGGACTATTATAAACTGCTGCACTATTATAAACTTCTGGACTATTATAAACTGCTGCACTATTATAAACTGCTGGACTATTATAAGCTGCTGGACTATTATAAACTGCTGGACTATTATAAACTGCTGCACTATTATAAACTGCTGGACTATTATAAACTGCTGGATTATTATAAGCTGCTGGACTATTATAAACTGCTGGACTATTATAAACTGCTGGACTATTATAAGCTGCTGGACTATTATAAGCTGCTGCACTATTATAAGCTGCTGGACTATTATAAGCTGCTGGACTATTATAAACTGCTGGACTATTATAAGCTGCTGGATTATTATAAGCTGCTGGACTATTATAAACTGCTGGACTATTATAAACTGCTGGACTATTATAAGCTGCTGGACTATTATAAGCTGCTGCACTATTATAAGCTGATGGACTATTATAAGCTGCTGCACTATTATAAACTGCTGGACTATTATAAACTGCTGGACTATTATAAGCTGCTGGACTATTATAAACTGCTGGACTATTATAAACTGCTGGACTATTATAAACTGCTGGACTATTATAAGCTGCTGCACTATTATAAACTGCTGGACTTTTATAAACTGCTGGACTATTATAAACTGCTGGACTATTATAAGCTGGTGGACTATTATAAGCTGCTGGACTATTATAAGCTGCTGGACTATTATAAACTGCTGGACTATTATAAACTGCTGGACTATTATAAACTGCTGGACTATTATAATCTGCTGGACTATTATAAGCTGCTAGACTATTATAAACTGCTGGACTATTATAAGCTGCTGGACTATTATAAGATGCTGGACTATTATAAACTGCTGGACTATTATAAGATGCTAAACTATTATAAGCTGCTGGACTATTATAAACTGCTGGACTATTATAAGCTGCTGGACTATTATAAACTGCTGGACTATTATAAGCTGCTGCACTATTATAAACTGCTGGACTATTATAAACTGCTGGACTATTATAAGCTGCTGCACTATTATAAACTGCTGGACTATTATAAACTGCTGGACTATTATAAGCTGCTGGACTATTATAAACTGCCGGACTATTATAAGCTGCCGGACTATTATAAGCTGCATGACTATTATAAACTGCTGGACTATTATAAACTGCTGGACTATTATAAACTGCTGGACTATTATAAGCTGCTGCACTATTATAAACTGCTGGACTATTATAAGCTGCTGGACTATTATAATCTGGTGGACTATTATAAGCTGCTGCACTATTATAAACTCCTGGACTATTATAAACTGCTGGACTATTATAAACTGCTGGACTATTATGAACTGCTGCACTATTATAAACTGCTGCACTATTATAAACTGCTGGACTATTATAAACTGCTGCACTATTATAAACTGCTGGACTATTATAAGCTGCTGCACTATTATAAACTGCTGGACTATTATAAACTGCTGGACTATTATAAGCTGCCAGACTATTATAAGCTGCCGGACTATTATAAGCTGCTGGACTATTATAAGCTGCTGGACTATTATAAACTGCTGGACTATTATAAGCTGCTGGACTATTATAAACTGCTGGACTATTATAAGCTGCTGGACTATTATAAACTGCTGGACTATTATAAGATGCTGGACTATTATAAACTGCTGGAGTATTATAAGCTGCTGGAGTATTATAAGCTGCTGTACTATTATAAACTGCTGGAGTATTATAAGCTGCTGGACTATTATAAACTGCTGGACTATTATAAGCTGCTGCACTATTATAAGCTGCTGGACTATTATAAGCTGCTGCACTATTATAAGCTGCTGGACTATTATAAGCTGCTGGACTATTATAAGTTGCTGCACTATTATAAACTGCTGCACTATTATAAACTGCTGCACTATTATAAGCTGCTGCACTATTATAAACTGCTGCACTCTTATAAACTGCTGCACTCTTATAAACTGCTGCACTATTATAAGCTGCTGGACTATTATAAACTGCTGCACTATTATAATCTGCTGCACTATTATAAACTGCTGGACTATTATAAACTGCTGGAATATTATAAGCTGCTGGACTATTATAAACTGCTGCACTATTATAAACTGCTGCACTATTATAAACTGCTGGACTATTATAAACTGCTGGACTATTATAAGCTGCTGTACTATTATAAACTGCTGGACTATTATAAGCTGCTGTACTATTATAAACTGCTGGACTATTATAAGCTGCTGTACTATTATAAACTGCTGTACTATTATAAACTGCTGGACTATTATAAACTGCTGGACTATTATAAGCTGCTGCACTATTATAAACTGCTGGAATATTATAAACTGCTGCACTATTATAAGCTGCTGGACTATTATAAACTGCTGCACTATTATAAGATGCTAGACTATTATAAACTGCTGCACTATTATAAGATGCTAGACTATTATAAACTGCTGGCCTATTATAAGATGCTGGACTATTATAAACTGCTGGACTATTATAAGCTGCTGCACTATTATAAGCTGCTGCACTATTATAAACTGCTGGACTATTATAAACTGCTGGACTATTATAAGATGCTGGACTATTATAAACTGCTGGACTATTATAAGCTGCTGCACTATTATAAGCTGCTGCACTATTATAAACTGCTGGACTATTATAAGCTGCTGCACTATTATAAACTGCTGGACTATTATAAGATGCTGGACTATTATAAACTGCTGGACTATTATAAACTGCTGCACTATTATAAACTGCTGGACTATTATAAACTGCTGGACTATTATAAGCTGCTGCACTATTATAAGCTGCTGGACTATTATAAGCTGCTGCACTATTATAAACTGCTGGACTATTATAAACTGCTGGACTATTATAAGCTGCTGCACTATTATAAACTGCTGGACTATTATAAGCTGCTGGACTATTATAAGCTGCTGCACTATTATAAGCTGCTGGACTATTATAAACTGCTGGACTATTATAAGCTGCTGGACTATTATAAGCTGCTGGACTATTATAAACTGCTGCACTATTATAAGCTGCTGGACTATTATAAACTGCTGGACTATTATAAACTGCTGCACTATTATAAGCTGCTGGACTATTATAAACTGCTGGACTATTATAAGCTGCTGGACTATTATAAGCTGCTGCACTATTATAAACTGCTGGACTATTATAAACTGCTGGACTATTATAAACTGCTGGACTATTATAAACTGCTGGACTATTATAAGCTGCTGGACTATTATAAGCTGCTGGACTATTATAAGCTGCTAGACTATTATAAACTGCTGGACTATTATAAACTTCGCACTTGAGGTGTTGTGGCCCTTTAAATTATTTGAGGATTGGCGTTCCGGCTTCTATTCCAGACTCTGGGGTCTGAGTTTTCTTTGACATAAAAGTTTCCACGTTTGGCGGGAGTTTAGAACAATTCCTGGGACATGACGGGATCGCAGGCGGCTTATCAGTCATTGGACGACCCCAATAGGGAATTGTTATATTGGTTGTCACCAGAAACAGATAAAACTAAGGACTAAAGAATAAAGAATAACCCGGTGTCTCAAAGGAGCCCCAAACCTGCAGATTATCGGCTGCTTCCTCTGCAGTTCAATGTGATCTATTGCTCCCTGTTATCAGCCAGGCAGTAAAACTTTTGTATAGTACCATAGTAAGACTGTGAAGGGGGAAGGTGCACATTTAGGGGTGACCCCCTGTCTCTCTCGGCCGTGGACCCCTGTACAAGGAGGGGGAGCAGTTTGAGGGCCACGATGACACCCAAAGTTAAATGTTTTTTTTTTGGTTTATGTAAATAATATAGAATAAAAAAAAATCTGCAACTTTCTAGTAACTTTGTTTTTATTCCTCACTATTTTCAAGGTCTCTGCTTGCTGTCAGTGAATGGCTAACAATCAATTTGGATCATATCTAACTTTTTCCGCTGGGGTCAGGGCCGCCTGCACATGTGGGGTGAGATGTTACTTCGTCTGTTTGCACCACTGTAGAGGGATTGAATCGATTTTCAACGGGGGAGTGGGGGGGGGGGGGGATGTGAATGAGACAAGACAGGTCCTGAGACACTAAATCCAGCTGCAACTGTAGATACACGAAATCCAGCTGCAACCCTCTCTCCCAGGAGGCCGCAGCTTCTAGAAGATTCCATGGGAAGGATGATGCAAGAAGTCAAACTACAGTGTGCAGGAAACCAGCTGTGAAATGTATTCTCCCAGCATATGAGACCAAGGAGGGGGAGGGGGAATTGTGGGTAGAAGATAAAAATAACGCTGACGTTTTCTTCACAAGGGAAAAAAATTGCGACAGAACGGACAGAATGGAAACCGCTATAGAAACGCCGTTCCCCGTTCTGTGCGCCAACACCGGCCGCCAGACGTTATTCTGCACATGAAACGGCGCAGACCATAGACCAACATTGGGTGAAACGTGGATACAACTCCGTTTGGCGCTAAAATATAGCAGTCCAAAAATCCGCCAGATCAGACAGCAGCCTCTAATGTCTATAGGTACCTGTCTACTCCAATGGACTTAATATGAATGTTTCTATTCACTGACAGCAAAAATGAAACACACATATATTAGAAATTGACTTCCCCCTTCTTTATTGAAAAATGGGGGAGGACATTCTGACATATTCTGACCATCCCCCGAGAGGACAATGGGTATTACCAGCATGAATGTCCGTTACTGTAGGTTTGGGCGCTATATAGGGCTATACGGTCCCTCTGGTGTCAGCAGACTCTGCGGAGATAATAAAATTGAAGGGTTATCTGTATAGCCTGCAGGTACGGACTCTGATACACCATCCAGTCCAGTGATAGCCGTGAAGTCATCGTCTACACAGCGCGATACTCTGCAATCCCATCCGCAGAGCAATCACCAGAGTACAAGGCTCCCTCTAGTGACCAATGCAGGTCATGTCAGGCATTGGTTTCCACTATTGGAGCTACAGGGGTAAATTCACACCACCGCAGTTTTCTACAATGTGCTATCCACATTTTTTGCGCATAGCACGCTGACCCATTCGTCTCCTTGGGGCCATGCACACGTCAGTGTTTTTTGCGGACTCGTGGTTCCGTTCTGCCAATTATAAAACGTGTCCTATCCCTGTCCGTTTTTGCGGACCCATGTTGCCCATTCAAGTCTGTGCGTCTGCACAAAAAACGGAACGTGCACTGAAGCCATCCATGTGCTGTCCGCATTTTGCCGAAAGTAATTGCCCCCATTCCAGCCAGGTGTCCGACATACAAATGGCGCAAATGTAAACGGTCTCTATATTGCTGATTGAGCTGTTGTGGCGTTAAAAAAAGTGGGTGTGGTTTTGGGGGGGGGGGGCGGATCTTTAAGCTGAGAAAGTAAAGCGTTAATGGAAAATCCACGCCCGGACTGGCCGTTTTTGTTTTTTTTTGCGCATTGCAAAACACCGATGACACCCACGAAAACAATAGCCCCAATTCACTGCAATACCAGACACAACCAATAAACAAGTGTGGCGCTGTTACAGGCAGAACGCAGCCATGTTTTTTCAATCCTGTACAACCGCTTTATAACATGTTATTAAAGAAAAAAAACTCTGGAAAACCCCTTTAGGAAGTTTAATTGCAGTTCAAAGCAATGTCCAGCAGAGGGCGCTGCTGTTCCTTTAAATCCACAAAATCACTTCTGCTCGTCTGCAATACAGGGAAATCTGTACTGCCCCATGCACGGGGTATTATTTATCTATTGTCAGATATATATATATATACTGTTGTGATATACACAGACGAGTCCCATTATTATGAGCAGTTGGTAATATCCAGAGTAACCGGCGTGTGCCGTATGGACAGCGCTAGGCGGGCGGGTGTGATCTATAAGGTGCTGGTCGGTGGTCTCCGGTATCTGTCGCCATGCTGACTGCAGTACATCGCACATTTGCTGGAGGGTCCATAGAGCGATGAGGACGATCGGGGTCCCACAGATGATCAGTTTGGTTCAGGTCTGGAGAGTTCGGGGGTCAGGGAAGTACTTGGAGGTCTTGGTCAGGCTCTTCCTGTCGGACATTTCTAGTCGTGTGACATGTCGCATTGTCTTGCTGGAAGATTCCATCTGCCCCAGGGGAGACAATCAGCATGTAGGGGGGGACGTGATCTGCAACGATGGATTCATACCCAAATCACTTCAGAGCCGTCCACATGGATGAGTGGCCCAGAGAATGCCAGGAAAACTCCCCCGACCATAACGCCGCCGCCACCGGCTCGTGTTCTTCAGCAATGGTCGCCGGGTGTTTGTTCTCTGATGTTTCTCGCCTGATGCGCCGACGTCCATCCGTTCCATGAAGCAGAAAATGTGACTCATCGGAGGAGACCACCCTTTACCCAGGGGCCGGCTCCAGGTTTATGTGGGCTCTTGGGCAACACAGACTTAGTGGGCCCCTTTGCGGGGGAACTAACGGCGGCAGTAAAATGGGAGAAAACGTCACTTTGTGCCCCCCCCATATAGATGTTAGGCCCTGTTAATGCCCGGATATAGAAGTTAGTGTCCTCTGTAGATAGTGCCACACAGCCCCCTTCCCTGGTAGTGTCACACAACCCCCCAGGTAGTGCCACAGAGCCCCGTCCAGGTAGTGCCACACAGCCCCCCTCCCAGGTAGTGCCACACAGCCGACACCTCACAGGTAGTGCCACACCTCACAGGTAGTGCCACACAGCCCCCTCCTCCCATGTAGAGCCACAGAGCCCCCCTCCCTGATAGTACCACACAGCCCCCCTCCCTGGTAGTACCACACAGCCTCCCTCCCTGTAGGAGTGGAATCCCCAGCCAGAGCATTGCTGACGCTCTGGCTGGGGATTCTGCTTCAGGAGAAACCCCTGATGTAACTGTCCATATATGGACAGTGATGTCAGGGACTTCCCCCAGAGACGGAGTCCCGGAGCAGAGCCGCTTGTAGCGCTCTGCCTGGGACTCCTTCTCTCCGCTCGACATCACTGTCCATATATGCCGTGACGACGGCAGCGACAGCGTCCGGCGGCCGAGTGGGCCCCCCCCCAAGGATAGTGGGCCCATCACTTGTCGGATTCGCCGGGTGCAGACGCCGGCCCTGGCTTTACCAATCATCGATGGTCCAATTCCGATACTGCCGTGCAAATTTAAGCCTTTTTATTCCGCTGCACCTTTGTTACACAGGAGCGGTGACCATCCGTCGGCTCCGGAGCCCCATACGCAGTCGGGTACGCTGTTGTATTAGACACACGTCTGGTCGCCCCCTGGTTGATTTTCACGGTGAGCTGCTCCACTGTAGCGCGTCATTCGGCCCTCGCGCACCTTCATAGCCGACGTTCACCTCTCACATCAATGGCGCGTGGTGCTCGGCAGTTACCACGTTGGTTATTCCCAATGGCGCCATTTGTTCACTCACGATACACGGTCACCACAGCGCTCGGTGAGTCTGTGCGCAGCATTTTTGCCACTTTCACCCGCAGTGTATTAAAAAAATTAGCATTTGCTACTTGGAAACCATCAGCAAGCAGGTTGCTTTTATTTACATATCTTGTAATGGCATTTTTTTTTCATTCTTATTAAGACTGTGAATACCCAGGACCGCTCAACCCCTTATCACATGAAAATCCGATGCTCATTAACAACTCAATATGTAAATAGTCAGATATATAATTGGATATTGACATGTTATGGTATCAGCGGCTGCAAGGGGTACTAAGATGTTCATAAACCAATCAGATCCGCAACCTATTCACAGCAGGGCAAAGCTTTGCATTCAAAGTACTAAACAGATACAAATAATAAGAAAAGAAGATCCATCAATAGCAAAAAGCCTGCTTGTTGATGGTTTCCCAATTTTATTTTTAATTTTTATTTTATTATTTTTATTATCTACACTGTTTAAAGTAAAAACAATCAACAAAATAAAGTTGTAAGTAGAGTAACAAAATTATTGTTCAGGAGTCGGACTGTGAAGACGCGTTCTATGATTATTGTAGGAATCAGAAGAAAATTCACGGGGTAAAAAAAAACGAGACATAGGTAGAAAGGTAACAAAAACCGTGCATCTGCCTGAACTGTGATTAGACCTGGAAGGATTACGTTATTGCATTATTTTCGGCTATGAATGGAGAAATTGCTGCGGGAGGGAGGAGGGAGGAGGGGATTCTATGAATATTAATGGAGCAGCGGCAGTATCAGTCTGTATCTATATATAGCGGGATATTTATCAGTGTTACTGGGCCGTGCGTTACCGGATCATCCATCAACCTGTCCAAAGAGATGGCGCCGCCGTGCGTGTTAACATCTGTATCATCCATATTACCCAGAGATTACAAATTAAAGGGACACTACGGACAAAAAGCGCAAAAACGTGTTTTAAATTGCATTTTCTTTCAAAATAATCCCAGATTTATTTGCAAAAATAATCTGGTTATTCAGGAGGATGTGAGCGGGTCAAGTATTGTAGCATTTCCAGGCCGATTTACTATTCTGGGAAGCCAGGGGACCACCCCTGTTGGAGCTGTAATGACATCACGACCTTGACCACATGAGGGGTTCCTAAAACCTGGACACCCCCCCCCCCCCTCCAGTTCAAGAGAAAACATACAGTTACTGTAAATGATAATATTATCTCTGCCACCACTAGGGGGAGTTTACTGCATACTGATCTAATGGTAGCTCTATAAATCCATATGTAGTGAGCTCCCCCTAGTGGTGGCCGCAGGCAGACAAAACTTTTTTATGTAACGCTAGAGCAGAGGGATTTAAAGCTACGGAGCTATATTATAGGTACACTTTCCTGCCCGACACAACCATTATTAACCCCTTCACCATCCTCAAACCACTAAAAGTACCATTTATTATATTGTTATATAATATTAAGTGTTAACCACTAGCCCGTGATATCCTAGACCAGCATGGGTGAGGGATATCGGTATTAACCCCTTCATCACTCTAGACCACGAGAAATATTACTGTATTTCTATCACTAAACCCTCTCATGTATAAGACTGTGATGTCACGCATGTAGGAATTGGACATAGTTGGTGCAATTTTTGCTGTCACCATCACGGGCAGCAACTCACTTAAAAATCCTGCGTTTGCCCTTGTATTAAACCCTACAGGTGTGTAAGAACTATTGCATCTGTATAGGGTTTTCATCCTCTAAATGTAAACAAGAGAGTTTCCATTCACTGACAACAAGCAGGCATTTTGAAAAGGGTGAGAAATTGAAACATGAAATATATTAAAAAGTAGCAGAACTTCTCGTCATACAATGTCACGTTAGTAAGTTGTGTACGCGTTTAATGACAGCTGTGCTCTCTCAGCTCTGCTACATCTATATGACACAGTATTCTAACCCCCTGCTGTGCTGGCTCCCCCCCCCCCCCTGTGTAATGACTGTCTGTAAAGTGACATTAACTCTATTAGGGGATACCTCCCCCACAGGGATTAGATAACCGCGTAGCGGATTAACGCCGGCGGCAATAATGGGATGAGTGAAGCCGCGTGACAGCTGCTCCGCAAATTAACAGTAACGCCAATGAAGTGATTAAGCGGCAGCTTTGTGGTGGAGTATATCAGTGCCAGAGCTCTCACACAGTCAGGAAGAAGGGGCTGGAGTGCGAGGACCCTCCACAAATCCTGCATCTCAATCTCCATTCATGATTGTCAGTCCACGCTCGAGAAATTAAAGTATAACCCCACTTCTGTAACTGAGCACCGAGAGTATAATCAGGAAGAATCGGGGTTGAGTTATTCTCCTACCGCTCCCCCTCGGTGTATTCTGCCGGGTGTATAAGTTCAGGTTGCCTGACAATCACTTGACTTCCTGTCTGGGTGACCACCAGTTCAGTACATGCAGCTGTGTAGACACAAGTGGTCACAGGAAGTTCTACCTGCTGTACAGAGCACTGCCTCTCCGGGCTGCACAGGAAGTTCTACCTGCTATACAGTGCACTGCCTCTCCGGGCTGCACAGGAAGTTCTACCTGCTATACAGTGCACTGCCTCTCCGGGCTGCACAGGAAGTTCTACCTGCTGTACAGAGCACTGCCTCTCCGGGCTGCACAGGGAGTTCTACCTGCTGTACAGAGCACTGCCTCTCCGGGCTGCACAGGGAGTTCTACCTGCTGTACAGAGCACTGCCTCTCCGGGCTGCACAGGAAGTTCTACCTGCTGTACAGAGCACTGCCTCTCCGGGCTGCACAGGAAGTTCTACCTGCTGTACAGAGCACTGCCTCTCCGGGCTGCACAGGAAGTTCTACCTGCTGTACAGAGCACTGCCTCTCCGGGCTGCACAGGAAGTTCTACCTGCTGTATAGTGCACTGCCTCTCCGGGCTGCACAGGAAGTTCTACCTGCTGTACAGAGCACTGCCTCTCCGGGCTGCACAGGAAGTTCTACTTGCTGTACAGTGCACTGCCTCTCCGGGCTGCACAGGAAGTTCTACCTGCTGTACAGTGCACTGCCTCTCCGGGCTGCACAGGAAGTTCTACCTGCTGTACAGTGCACTGCCTCTCCGGGCTGCACAGGAAGTTCTACCTGCTGTACAGTGCACTGCCTCTCTGGGCTGCACACGAAGTTCTACCTGCTGTACAGAGCACTGCCTCTCCGAGCTGCACAGGAAGTTCTACCTGCTGTACAGTGCACTGCCTCTCCGGGCTGCACAGGAAGTTCTACCTGCCTTACAGAGCACTGCCTCTCCGGGCTGCACAGGAAGTTCTACCTGCTGTACAGAGCACTGCCTCTCCGGGCTGCACAGGAAGTTCTACCTGCTGTACAGTGCACTGCCTCTCCGGGCTGCACACGAAGTTCTACATGCTGTACAGAGCACTGCCTCTCCGGGCTGCACAGGAAGTTCTACCTGCTGTACAGTGCACTGCCTCTCCGGGCTGCACAGGAACTTCTACCTGCTGTACAGAGCACTGCCTCTCCGGGCTGCACAGGAAGTTCTACCTGCTGTACAGTGCACTGCCTCTCCGGGCTGCACAGGAAGTTCTACCTGCTGTGCAGTGCACTGCCTCTCCGGGCTGCAGAGGAAGTTCTACCTGCTGTACAGTGCACTGCCTCTCCGGGCTGCACAGGAAGTTCTACCTGCTGTACAGTGCACTGCCTCTCCGGGCTGCACAGGCTGGTCTTAGATCATGAGGGGAAAGAGGCAGAATGACTAAGTTTTGTGTGATCATCTACTGGTGGGAAAGAGAGATGGGATTTTAAGGGGTTGTCCAGGACTTTAATATTGATGGCAGATCAGTTGAATGAAGGGACCGGGGGCGCTCTATTGTTTATCCAGGCGCAGCGTCATACATACCTTTGTGGCTGTGCCTGGTATTGCAGCTAAGGGTCCGAGCTGCCGTATCACACATAACCACAACTTTATATACCGGATATGAGGGCGGTACTCCTTATATTGATCTGAGCGGCAGGGGTGCCAGGAGCCAGACCCTATATAAGGATAGGCCATCGGTATAAAAGTCCAGGAAAGAAGTCCCTTTACTAAAATCACGTGTGATTGAGAAACTCCCGGGAAAAAGGAAGAACCTTTATAGGAGTAATATTTTCTCTCGGTTCGCCAGTGACGCCATTGGTGACGCAGTGATGGGAGCAGAGCGAGGTATCTGCCCCTGCCGCCTGCACAGTAGCGCTTGTGTAAGAAAAGGAGGCACTGTGGCTGGCACTCCCATGGGGGCACTGTGGCTGGCACTATTTCAGGGGAACAGGCTGGCACGCTTATGGGGGAACTGTAGCTGTCACTGTTATGTCTTTGTGGATGTCACTCTTAACGGGACAATGGATTGCAGTCTTATGTGGGCACTGTGGCTGGCACTCTCATGGGGGCACTGTGGCTGGCACACTTATGGGGCACTGTGGTTATCACTGTTATGGCTTTGTAGATGTCATTCTTAAATGGGCAATGTGAATAGCAGTCTTATGGGGGCACTGCGGGTGGCGCTGTTATGGAGAAGCAGTCATGTGCACTAGTCATGATTCAAGAGCATTAGGTTAGGGGCATTTTGGGGGGCTTCTGTATAGGGCCAGTGATTATACATCTATAAATGTTGTGTAGTCTCCTTCCCGTGCCTCCCGCCGTGTCTCCAGAAGAAACTTCTCAAAAAGTAGACAAGCGTGGCTAAAATATTAGGGGAACACATAATTTGGGGTTCCCTCATATACTGTCATTATGAACCAGACAAGAAGGGAAGCTGCAGACAGGGGCGTAGTTATAGGGGGCGCAGGACCCCGGCGACTGAGGAGCACAGAGGACCCTATACCACATAAGAAGGGATGGACTTACCTGTAATGTGGAGTCGCTTTGCACCATTTAACTCATTCTAATCTTTATACTATGTTCTAGATTCTAGTCACATCCAGAGCTGCATTCAGAATTCTGTTCTTTTTATGTTACCAGAGAGCAATGCATTGTGGGAGGTCACTGGGCAGCTTCTTATTCACAGCTGCCAACATATGAATGGTTTTTTCCTAGGGAAACTTGACCTTGGACAGGGCGTGATTAGTCGAGGTCGGGCTTGTTATGGGCGGTTTTATGACTATTCCCAGTATATTGTCCCCACTACAAGGATCTTACAGAGAGGACAGTATAGAGAGAAGGGGCTGCCCACAACACTGATCTCACACCATTCACTGCTAAGGTTACAGTAAACTGGATCTCCAGTCCAGACCCCGAAAATTCAGACTCCATATCATCCCCTTTTAATGACTCTTCTCTCCGCTTCAGACTCCTCTTAGGCTCTGACACACATGGAGTCCTGAGGTTGGCCTTGTATCTAAGCCTATCATGTGTGATACTGTCTGCTGTGCTCTGTATCTAATCCTATCCTGTGTGATACTGTCAGCTGAGCCTGTGTATCTAATCCTATCATGTGTGATACTGTCTGCTGAGCTGTGTATCTAATCCTATCATGTGTGATACTGTCTACTGAGCTGTGTATCTAATCCTATCCTGTGTGATACTGTCTGCTGAGCTGTGTATCTAATCCTATCATGTGTGATACTGTCTGCTGAGCCGTGTATCTAATCCTATCATGTGTGATACTGTCTGCTGAGCACTGTATCTAATCCTATCGTGTGTGATACTGCCTGCTGAGCTGTGTATCTAATCCTATCATGCGTAATACTGTCTGCTGAGCCGTGTATCTAATCCTATCATGTGTGATACTGTCTGCTGAGCTGTGTATCTAATCCTATCATGTGTGATACTGTCTGCTGAGCCGTGTATCTAATTCTATCCTGTGTGATACTGTCTGCTGAGCCGCTGTATCTAACCCTATCATGTGTGATACTGTCTCCTGAGCTGTGTATCTAATCCCATCATGTGTGATACTGTCTGCTGAGCTGTGTATCTAATCCTATCATGTGTGATACTGTCTGCTGAGCTGTGTATCTAATCCTATCATGTGTGATACTGTCTGCTGAGCCGTGTATCTAATTCTATCCTGTGTGATACTGTCTGCTGAGCTGTGTATCTAATCCTATCATGTGTGATACTGTCTGCTGAGCCGTGTATCTAATCCTGCCAAGTGTGATACTGTCTGCTGAGCTGTGTATCTAATGCTATCATGTGTGATACTATCTGCTGAGCTGTGTATCTAATCCTATCATGTGTGATACTGTCTGCTGAGCTGTGTATCTAATCCTATAATGTGTGATACTGTCTGCTGAGCTGTGTATCTAACCCTATCATGTGTGATACTGTCTGCTGAGCTGTGTATCTAATCCTATAATGTGTGATACTGTCTGCTGAGCTGTGTATCTAACCCTATCATGTGTGATACTGTCTGCTGAGCTGTGTATCTAATCCTATCATGTGTGATACTGTCTGCTGAGCTGTGTATCTAATCCTATCATGTGTGATACTGTCTGCTGAGCTGTGTATCTAATCCTATCATGTGTGATACTGTCTGCTGAGCTGTGTATCTAATCCTATCATGTGTGATACTGTCTGCTGAGCTACTGTATCTAATCCTATCATGTGTGATACTGTCTGCTGAGCTGTGTATCTAATCCTATCATGTGTGATACTATCTGCTGAGCTGTGTATCTAATCCTATCATGTGTGATACTGTCTGCTGAGCTGTGTATCTAATCCTATCATGTGTGATACTGTCTGCTGAGCTACTGTATCTAATCCTATCATGTGTGATACGTCTGCTGAGCTGTGTATCTAATCCTATCATGTGTGATACTGTCTGCTGAGCTGCTGTATCTAATCCTGTCATGTGTGATACGTCTGCCGAGCTGTGTATCTAATCCCATCATGTGTGATACTGTCTGCTGAGCTGTGTATCTAATCCTATCATGTGTGATACTGTCTGCTGAGCTGTGTATCTACTCCTATCATGTGTGATACTGTCTGCTGAGCTGTGTATCTAATCCCATCATGTGTGATACTGTCTGCTGAGCTGTGTATCTAATCCTATCATGCGTGATACGGTCTGCTGAGCCACTGTATCTAATCCTATCATGTGTGATACTGTCTACTGAGCCACTGTATCTAATCCTATCATGTGTGATACTGTCTACTGAGCTGTGTATCTAATCCTATCATGTGTGATACTGTCTGCTGAGCCACTGTATCTAATCCTATCATGTGTGATACTGTCTGCTGAGCTGTGTATCTAATCCTATCATGTGTGATACTGTCTGCTGAGCCACTGTATCTAATCCTATCATGTGTGATACTGTCTACTGAGCCACTGTATCTAATCCTATCATGTGTGATACTGTCTGCTGAGCCACTGTATCTAATCCTATCATGTGTGATACTGTCTGCTGAGCTGTGTATCTAATCCTATCATGTGTGATACTGTCTGCTGAGCTGTGTATCTATTCCTATCATGTGTGATACTGTCTGCTGAGCCACTGTGTCTAATCCTATCATGTGTGATACTGTCTACTGAGCCACTGTATCTAATCCGATCATGTGTGATACTGTCTGCTGAGCTGTGTATCTAATCCTAGCATGTGTGATACTGTCTACTGAGCTGTGTATCTAATCCTATCGTGTGATACTGTCTGCTGAGCTGCTGTATCTAATCCTATCATGTGTGATACTGTCTGCTGAGCTGTGTATCAAATCCTATCATGTGTGATACTGTCTACTGAGCCACTGTATATAATCCTATCATGTGTGATACTGTCTGTTGAGCTGTGTATCTAATCCTATCATGTGTGATACTGTCTACTGAGCTGTGTATCTAATCCTATCATGTGTGATACTGTCTGCTAAACTGTGTATCTAATCCTATCATGTGTGATACTGTCTGCTAAGCTGTGTATCTAATCCTACCATGTGTGATACTGTCTACTGAGCGGTGTATCTAATCCTATCATGTGTGATACTGTCTGCTGAGCCATGCATCTAATCCTATCATGTGTGATACTGTCTGCTGAGCTGTGTATCTAATCCTATCATGTGTGATACTGTCTGCTGAGCCGTGTATCTAATCCTATCGTGTGTGATACTGTCTGCTGAGCCTTTGTATCTAATCCTATCATGTGTGATACTGTCTGCTGAGCCGTGTATCTAATCCTATCATGTGTGATACTGTCTGCTGAGCCGTGTATCTAATCCTATCATGTGTGATACTGTCTGCTGAGCCTTTGTATCTAATCCTATCATGTGTGATACTGTCTGCTGAGCCGTGTATCTAATCCTATCATGTGTGATACTGTCTGCTGAGCTCTGTATCTAATCCTATCATGTGTGATACTGTCTGCTGAGCCGTGTATCTAATCCTATCGTGTGTGATACTGTCTGCTGAGCCTTTGTATCTAATCCTATCATGTGTGATACTGTCTGCTGAGCCGTGTATCTAATCCTATCATGTGTGATACTGTCTGCTGAGCCGTGTATCTAATCCTATCATGTGTGATACTGTCTGCTGAGCCTTTGTATCTAATCCTATCATGTGTGATACTGTCTGCTGAGCCGTGTATCTAATCCTATCATGTGTGATACTGTCTACTGAGCTGTGTATCTAATCCTATCGTGTGATACTGTCTGCTGAGCTGCTGTATCTAATCCTATCATGTGTGATACTGTCTGCTGAGCTGTGTATCAAATCCTATCATGTGTGATACTGTCTACTGAGCCACTGTATATAATCCTATCATGTGTGATACTGTCTGTTGAGCTGTGTATCTAATCCTATCATGTGTGATACTGTCTACTGAGCTGTGTATCTAATCCTATCATGTGTGATACTGTCTGCTAAACTGTGTATCTAATCCTATCATGTGTGATACTGTCTGCTAAGCTGTGTATCTAATCCTACCATGTGTGATACTGTCTACTGAGCGGTGTATCTAATCCTATCATGTGTGATACTGTCTGCTGAGCCATGCATCTAATCCTATCATGTGTGATACTGTCTGCTGAGCTGTGTATCTAATCCTATCATGTGTGATACTGTCTGCTGAGCCGTGTATCTAATCCTATCGTGTGTGATACTGTCTGCTGAGCCTTTGTATCTAATCCTATCATGTGTGATACTGTCTGCTGAGCCGTGTATCTAATCCTATCATGTGTGATACTGTCTGCTGAGCCGTGTATCTAATCCTATCATGTGTGATACTGTCTGCTGAGCCTTTGTATCTAATCCTATCATGTGTGATACTGTCTGCTGAGCCGTGTATCTAATCCTATCATGTGTGATACTGTCTGCTGAGCTCTGTATCTAATCCTATCATGTGTGATACTGTCTGCTGAGCCGTGTATCTAATCCTATCGTGTGTGATACTGTCTGCTGAGCCTTTGTATCTAATCCTATCATGTGTGATACTGTCTGCTGAGCCGTGTATCTAATCCTATCATGTGTGATACTGTCTGCTGAGCCGTGTATCTAATCCTATCATGTGTGATACTGTCTGCTGAGCCTTTGTATCTAATCCTATCATGTGTGATACTGTCTGCTGAGCCGTGTATCTAATCCTATCATGTGTGATACTGTCTGCTGAGCCGTGTATCTAATCCTATCATGTGTGATACTGTCTGCTGAGCTGTGTATCTAATCCTATCATGTGTGATACTGTCTGCTGAGCTGTGTATCTAATCCTATCATGTGTGATACTGTCTGCTGAGCTGTGTATCTAATCCTATCATGTGTGATACTGTCTGCTGAGCTGTGTATCTAATCCTATCATGTGTGATACTGTCTGCTGAGCCACTGTATCTAATCCTATCATGTGTGATACTGTCTGCTGAGCTGTGTATCTAATCCTATGATGTGTGATACTGTCTGCTGAGCTGTGTATCTAATCCTATCATGTGTGATACTGTCTGCTGAGCTGTGTATCTAATCCTATCATGTGTGATACTGTCTGCTGAGCTGATTGAATTCAATGAATCCCACAACAAACAAGCGTTTACGTAAAGACAATTGACACGTTGCGGAATGAAATTCCACAACCGCAGATCAATTTCTTCGTGTTTTTCCCGCTCAGCATTGACGCAGCGTATGGAGGAGATTTGTTCTATGTCATCCACTTTGCTGCTACTGTATTTGCTGCGGATTCTGCAGTATTTACGCAACGTGTGAACTGTCCCTCGAAGTTTTTCTTCTGAGAATGCACACTGCTAACCCTTGGTCCGCACCACAGTTAATATCGGCCCCATCACATAAGACCCCACTACAGCTGAAGGTATAACATTATTTTGGGGGCAACAATGTAAATTGTTCCCTCTTATAATCTACGGCATAATTCACTGTATTATTCCTGTAATATTACAACCTACCACTAGAGGGAAGCAGCTGTTCACCTGATTTCCAGACCCATCTTTAGGACTAGACCCTGTTCACATGGCATGGATTTGACTGTGTGTTTTATGGGCCGAAATACCGATCAGAAAATGCTTGATTGTGTTTTCCATTGAAATCAATAGGAAAGCACTGTCAGTACATACAACACGCTTTTTTACACGAGCGTATTTAAATTACGCTTTGCGTAAAAAAAGGCGTCATGTCAATTCTTTAGCATGTAAAGTGTGCCAAAAACGCGCCACATGTTGCCATAGTCAATGGGAATCCTAATGACGTTTCAAAAGCCGTGCAAAAAGCATGCACAAAACGCATAAAAAAACCTCCCGGAAAACGGGTCAAAAACGCAAGTATTTTAAAAAACGCTTCACAAAAACCGCTAGCATATTTGACACGTGTACATGTCGGTTTTTTTGGAGCGCTGTGTGAACATGCCCTTAAAGGAATTCTCCACTTTTAGTGATGACACACCTTGCAATACTTAACAAATTAATATCCACATCTGGGTATTTTTTTTAAAATGGCGCAAAGCACGTCAGGTCCAGAGATTCATACATGTGCAGCAGGACCCAGAACCTGTTTTATACCAATGTTGGGCTTTATTTGCTTGCACATTGACGTATATCCGGCTTTACAGCACTTGCAGCAAGGATAGACGTGTCGGAACGAACTATGGATTTAGCTTTAGATGTGACTGGAGAAGAAAACATAATGGAACTCAAGTTCCGCGCAGTGATGTAGACGGTGGAGTGTTGTTTATGGAGATTTCTTGTATAATTGATTTCAGGGAGATTTTAGATATTTACATCTACAGGCCACACCCACATAATGGCAGCCAGTGTCCCCAATAACTGTCCCTGGGAAACTTCAAAAACAGTGCCAGCCAGAGAGTGCCCCACATACAGTGTCAGACAGAGAGGGCCCATCATATAGTGTCAGAAAGAGAGTTCCCCTACAAACAGTGCCAGTCAGAGAATGCCCTCACAAACAGTGCCAGACAGAGAAAGCTCTCATAAACAGTGCCATCCAGGGAGTGCCCCTAAAAACAGTGCCAGTAAGCGATCTCCCCCCACAAACAGTGCCAGCCAGAGAGTGTCCTACAAACAGTGTGTCAGCCAGCGAGTACCCCCCATAGACAGTGCAAGTCAGAGAGTGCTCCTTATAAATAGTGCCAGCGGGAGAGTGCTCCTTATAAATAGTGCCAGCGGGAGAGTGCTCCTTATAAATAGTGCCAGTGGGAGAGTGCTCCTTATAAATAGTGCCAGCGGGAGAGTGCTCCTTATAAATAGTGCCAGCGGGAGAGTGCTCCTTATAAATAGTGCCAGCGGGAGACCGCTCCTTATAAATAGTGCCAGTGGGAGAGTGCTCCTTATAAATAGTGCCAGCGGGAGAGTGCTCCTTATAAATAGTGCCAGCGGGAGAGTGCTCCTTATAAATAGTGCCAGCGGGAGACCGCTCCTTATAAATAGTGCCAGTGGGAGAGTGCTCCTTATAAATAGTGCCAGTGGGAGAGTGCTCCTTATAAATAGTGCCAGTGGGAGAGTGCTCCTTATAAATAGTGCCAATGGGAGAGTGCTCCTTATAAATAGTGCCAGCGAGAGAGTGCTCCTTATAAATAGTGCCAGTGGGAGAGTGCTCCTTATAAGTAGTGCCAGCGGGAGAGTGCTCCTTATAAATAGTGCTAATGGGAGAGTGCTCCTTATAAATAGTGCCAGTGGGAGAGTGCTCCTTATAAATAGTGCCAGTGGGAGAGTGCTCATTATAAATAGTGCGAGCGGGAGAGTGCTCCTTATAAATAGTGCTAATGGGAGAGTGCTCCTTATAAATAGTGCTAATGGGAGAGTGCTCCTTATAAATAGTGCCAGTGGGAGAGTGCTCATTATAAATAGTGCCAGCGGGAGAGTACTCCTTATAAATAGTGCTAATGGGAGAGTGCTCCTTATAAATAGTGCTAATGGGAGAGTGCTCCTTATAAATAGTGCCAGTGGGAGAGTGCTCATTATAAATAGTGCGAGCACGAGAGTGCTCCTTATAAATAGTGCCAGTGGGAGAGTGCTCCTTATAAATAGTGCCAGCGGGAGAGTGCTCCTTATAAATAGTGCCAGCGGGAGAGTGCTCCTTATAAATAGTGCTAGTGGGAGAGTGCTCCTTATAAATAGTGCCAGTGGGAGAGTGCTCCTTATAAATAGTGCCAGCGGGAGAGTGCTCCTTATAAAAAGTGCCAGCGGGAGAGTGCTCCTTATAAATAGTGCCAGCGAGAGAGTGCTCCTTATACATAGTGCCAGTGAGAGAGTGCTCCTTATAAATAGTGCCAGTGGGAGAGTGCTCCTTATAAATAGTGCCAGCGGGAGAGTGCTCCTTATAAATAGTGCCAGTGGGAGAGTGCTCCTTATAAATAGTGCCAGTGGGAGAGTGCTCCTTATAAATAGTGCTAATGGGAGAGTGCTCCTTATAAATAGTGCCAGCGAGAGAGTGCTCCTTATAAATAGTGCCAGTGGGAGAGGTCTCCTTATAAATAGTGCTAATGGGAGAGTGCTCCTTATAAATAGTGCCAGTGGGAGAGTGCTCCTTATAAATAGTGCCAGCGGGAGAGTGCTCCTTATAAATAGTGCCAGCGGGAGAGTGCTCCTTATAAATAGTGCCAGTGGGAGAGTGCTCCTTATAAATAGTGCCAGTGGGAGAGTGCTCCTTATAAATAGTGCCAGTGGGAGAGTGCTCCTTATAAATAGTGCCAGTGGGAGAGTGCTCCTTATAAATAGTGCCAGTGAGAGGGTGCTCCTTATAAATAGTGCCAGTGCGAGAGTGCTCCTTATAAATAGTGACAGTGGGAGAGTGCTCCTTATAAATAGTGCCAGTGGGAGAGTGCTCCTTATAAATAGTGCCAGCGGGAGAGTGCTCCTTATAAACAGTGCCAGTGGGAGAGCGCTCCTTATAAATAGTGCCAGTGGGAGAGTGCTCCTTATAAATAGTGCCAGTGGGAGAGTGCTCCTTATAAATAGTGCCAGTGGGAGAGTGCTCCTTATAAATAGTGCCAGTGGGAGAGTGCTCCTTATATATAGTGCCAGTGGGAGAGTGCTCCTTATAAATAGTGCCAGTGGGAGAGTGCTCCTTATAAATAGTGCCAGTGAGAGAGTGCTCCTTATAAATAGTGCCAGTGGGAGAGTGCTCCTTATAAATAGTGACAGTGGGAGAGTGCTCCTTATAAATAGTGCCAGTGGGAGAGTGCTCCTTATAAATAGTGCCAGCGGGAGAGTGCTCCTTATAAATAGTGCCAGTGGGAGAGTGCTCCTTATAAATAGTGCCAGTGGGAGAGTGCTCCTTATAAATAGTGCCAGTGGGAGAGTGCTCCTTATAAATAGTGCCAGCGGGAGAGCGCTCCTTACGAATAGTGCCAGTGGGAGAGTGCTCCTTACAAATAGTGCCAGTGAGAGAGTGCTCCTTATAAATAGTGCCAGTGGGAGAGTGCTCCTTATAAATAGTGCCAGTGGGAGAGTGCTCCTTATAAATAGTGCCAGTGGGAGAGTGCTCCTTATAAATAGTGCCAGCGGGAGAGCGCTCCTTACGAATAGTGCCAGTGGGAGAGTGCTCCTTACAAATAGTGCCAGTGAGAGAGTGCTCCTTATAAATAGTGCCAGTGGGAGAGTGCTCCTTATAAATAGTGCCAGTGGGAGAGTGCTCCTTATAAATAGTGCCAGTGGGAGAGTGCTCCTTATAAATAGTGCCAGCGGGAGAGCGCTCCTTACGAATAGTGCCAGTGGGAGAGTGCTCCTTACAAATAGTGCCAGTGAGAGAGTGCTCCTTATAAATAGTGCCAGTGGGAGAGTGCTCCTTATAAATAGTGCCAGTGAGAGAGTGCTCCTTATAAATAGTGCCAGCGAGAGAGTGCTTCTTATAAATAGTGCCAGCGAGAGAGTGCTCCTTATAAATAGTGCCAGCGGGAGAGTGCTCCGTATAAATAGTGCCAGCGGGAGAGTGCTCCTTATAAATAGTGCCAGCGGGAGAGTGCTCCTTATAAATAGTGCCAGCGGGAGAGTGCTCCTTATAAATAGTGCCAGCGGGAGAGTGCTCCTTATAAATAGTGCCAGCGGGAGAGTGCTCCTTATAAATAGTGCCAGCGAGAGAGTGCTCCTTATAAATAGTGCCAGCGGGAGAGTGCTCCTTATAAATAGTGCAAGCGGGAGAGTGCTCCTTATAAATAGTGCCAGCGGGAGAGTGCTCCTTATAAATAGCGCCAGCGGGAGAGTGCTCCTTATAAATAGCGCCAGCGGGAGAGTGCTCCTTATAAATAGTGGCAGTGAGAGAGTGCTCCTTATAAATAGTGCCAGTGGGAGAGTGCTCCTTATAAATAGTGCCAGTGGGAGAGTGCTCCTTATAAACAGTGCCAGTGGGAGAGTGCTCCTTAAAAATAGTGCCAGCGGGAGAGTGCTCCTTATAAATAGTGCCAGCGGGAGAGTGCTCCTTAAAAATAGTGCCAGCGGGAGAGTGCTCCTTATAAATAGTGCCAGCGGGAGAGTGCTCCTTATAAATAGTGCCAGCGGGAGAGTGCTCCTTATAAATAGTGCCAGTGGGAGAGTGCTCATTATAAATAGTGCCAGTGGGAGAGTGCTCATTATAAATAGTGCCAGTGGGAGAGTGCTCCTTATAAATAGTGCCAGTGGGAGAGTGCTCCTTATAAATAGTGCCAGTGGGAGAGTGCTCCTTATAAATAGTGCCAATGGGAGAGTGCTCCTTATAAATAGTGCCAGCGAGAGAGTGCTCCTTATAAATAGTGCCAGTGGGAGAGTGCTCCTTATAAGTAGTGCCAGCGGGAGAGTGCTCCTTATAAATAGTGCTAATGGGAGAGTGCTCCTTATAAATAGTGCCAGTGGGAGAGTGCTCCTTATAAATAGTGCCAGTGGGAGAGTGCTCATTATAAATAGTGCGAGCGGGAGAGTGCTCCTTATAAATAGTGCTAATGGGAGAGTGCTCCTTATAAATAGTGCTAATGGGAGAGTGCTCCTTATAAATAGTGCCAGTGGGAGAGTGCTCATTATAAATAGTGCCAGCGGGAGAGTGCTCCTTATAAATAGTGCTAATGGGAGAGTGCTCCTTATAAATAGTGCTAATGGGAGAGTGCTCCTTATAAATAGTGCCAGTGGGAGAGTGCTCATTATAAATAGTGCGAGCGCGAGAGTGCTCCTTATAAATAGTGCCAGTGGGAGAGTGCTCCTTATAAATAGTGCCAGCGGGAGAGTGCTCCTTATAAATAGTGCCAGCGGGAGAGTGCTCCTTATAAATAGTGCTAGTGGGAGAGTGCTCCTTATAAATAGTGCCAGTGGGAGAGTGCTCCTTATAAATAGTGCCAGCGGGAGAGTGCTCCTTATAAATAGTGCCAGCGGGAGAGTGCTCCTTATAAATAGTGCCAGCGAGAGAGTGCTCCTTATACATAGTGCCAGTGAGAGAGTGCTCCTTATAAATAGTGCCAGTGGGAGAGTGCTCCTTATAAATAGTGCCAGCGGGAGAGTGCTCCTTATAAATAGTGCCAGTGGGAGAGTGCTCCTTATAAATAGTGCCAGTGGGAGAGTGCTCCTTATAAATAGTGCTAATGGGAGAGTGCTCCTTATAAATAGTGCCAGCGAGAGAGTGCTCCTTATAAATAGTGCCAGTGGGAGAGGTCTCCTTATAAATAGTGCTAATGGGAGAGTACTCCTTATAAATAGTGCCAGTGGGAGAGTGCTCCTTATAAATAGTGCCAGCAGGAGAGTGCTCCTTATAAATAGTGCCAGCGGGAGAGTGCTCCTTATAAATAGTGCCAGTGGGAGAGTGCTCCTTATAAATAGTGCCAGTGGGAGAGTGCTCCTTATAAATAGTGCCAGTGGGAGAGTGCTCCTTATAAATAGTGCCAGTGGGAGAGTGCTCCTTATAAATAGTGCCAGTGAGAGGGTGCTCCTTATAAATAGTGCCAGTGCGAGAGTGCTCCTTTTAAATAGTGACAGTGGGAGAGTGCTCCTTATAAATAGTGCCAGTGGGAGAGTGCTCCTTATAAATAGTGCCAGCGGGAGAGTGCTCCTTATAAAAAGTGCCAGCGGGAGAGTGCTCCTTATAAATAGTGCCAGCGAGAGAGTGCTCCTTATACATAGTGCCAGTGAGAGAGTGCTCCTTATAAATAGTGCCAGTGGGAGAGTGCTCCTTATAAATAGTGCCAGCGGGAGAGTGCTCCTTATAAATAGTGCCAGTGGGAGAGTGCTCCTTATAAATAGTGCCAGTGGGAGAGTGCTCCTTATAAATAGTGCTAATGGGAGAGTGCTCCTTATAAATAGTGCCAGCGAGAGAGTGCTCCTTATAAATAGTGCCAGTGGGAGAGGTCTCCTTATAAATAGTGCTAATGGGAGAGTGCTCCTTATAAATAGTGCCAGTGGGAGAGTGCTCCTTATAAATAGTGCCAGCGGGAGAGTGCTCCTTATAAATAGTGCCAGCGGGAGAGTGCTCCTTATAAATAGTGCCAGTGGGAGAGTGCTCCTTATAAATAGTGCCAGTGGGAGAGTGCTCCTTATAAATAGTGCCAGTGGGAGAGTGCTCCTTATAAATAGTGCCAGTGGGAGAGTGCTCCTTATAAATAGTGCCAGTGAGAGGGTGCTCCTTATAAATAGTGCCAGTGCGAGAGTGCTCCTTATAAATAGTGACAGTGGGAGAGTGCTCCTTATAAATAGTGCCAGTGGGAGAGTGCTCCTTATAAATAGTGCCAGCGGGAGAGTGCTCCTTATAAACAGTGCCAGTGGGAGAGCGCTCCTTATAAATAGTGCCAGTGGGAGAGTGCTCCTTATAAATAGTGCCAGTGGGAGAGTGCTCCTTATAAATAGTGCCAGTGGGAGAGTGCTCCTTATAAATAGTGCCAGTGGGAGAGTGCTCCTTATATATAGTGCCAGTGGGAGAGTGCTCCTTATAAATAGTGCCAGTGGGAGAGTGCTCCTTATAAATAGTGCCAGTGAGAGAGTGCTCCTTATAAATAGTGCCAGTGGGAGAGTGCTCCTTATAAATAGTGACAGTGGGAGAGTGCTCCTTATAAATAGTGCCAGTGGGAGAGTGCTCCTTATAAATAGTGCCAGCGGGAGAGTGCTCCTTATAAATAGTGCCAGTGGGAGAGTGCTCCTTATAAATAGTGCCAGTGGGAGAGTGCTCCTTATAAATAGTGCCAGTGGGAGAGTGCTCCTTATAAATAGTGCCAGCGGGAGAGCGCTCCTTACGAATAGTGCCAGTGGGAGAGTGCTCCTTACAAATAGTGCCAGTGAGAGAGTGCTCCTTATAAATAGTGCCAGTGGGAGAGTGCTCCTTATAAATAGTGCCAGTGGGAGAGTGCTCCTTATAAATAGTGCCAGTGGGAGAGTGCTCCTTATAAATAGTGCCAGCGGGAGAGCGCTCCTTACGAATAGTGCCAGTGGGAGAGTGCTCCTTACAAATAGTGCCAGTGAGAGAGTGCTCCTTATAAATAGTGCCAGTGGGAGAGTGCTCCTTATAAATAGTGCCAGTGGGAGAGTGCTCCTTATAAATAGTGCCAGTGGGAGAGTGCTCCTTATAAATAGTGCCAGCGGGAGAGCGCTCCTTACGAATAGTGCCAGTGGGAGAGTGCTCCTTACAAATAGTGCCAGTGAGAGAGTGCTCCTTATAAATAGTGCCAGTGGGAGAGTGCTCCTTATAAATAGTGCCAGTGAGAGAGTGCTCCTTATAAATAGTGCCAGCGAGAGAGTGCTTCTTATAAATAGTGCCAGCGAGAGAGTGCTCCTTATAAATAGTGCCAGCGGGAGAGTGCTCCGTATAAATAGTGCCAGCGGGAGAGTGCTCCTTATAAATAGTGCCAGCGGGAGAGTGCTCCTTATAAATAGTGCCAGCGGGAGAGTGCTCCTTATAAATAGTGCCAGCGGGAGAGTGCTCCTTATAAATAGTGCCAGCGGGAGAGTGCTCCTTATAAATAGTGCCAGCGAGAGAGTGCTCCTTATAAATAGTGCCAGCGGGAGAGTGCTCCTTATAAATAGTGCAAGCGGGAGAGTGCTCCTTATAAATAGTGCCAGCGGGAGAGTGCTCCTTATAAATAGCGCCAGCGGGAGAGTGCTCCTTATAAATAGCGCCAGCGGGAGAGTGCTCCTTATAAATAGTGGCAGTGAGAGAGTGCTCCTTATAAATAGTGCCAGTGGGAGAGTGCTCCTTATAAATAGTGCCAGTGGGAGAGTGCTCCTTATAAACAGTGCCAGTGGGAGAGTGCTCCTTAAAAATAGTGCCAGCGGGAGAGTGCTCCTTATAAATAGTGCCAGCGGGAGAGTGCTCCTTAAAAATAGTGCCAGCGGGAGAGTGCTCCTTATAAATAGTGCCAGCGGGAGAGTGCTCCTTATAAATAGTGCCAGCGGGAGAGTGCTCCTTATAAATAGTGCCAGCGGGAGAGTGCTCATTATAAATAGTGCCAGTGGGAGAGTGCTCATTATAAATAGTGCCAGTGGGAGAGTGCTCCTTATAAATAGTGCCAGTGGGAGAGTGCTCCTTATAAATAGTGCCAGTGGGAGAGTGCTCCTTATAAATAGTGCCAATGGGAGAGTGCTCCTTATAAATAGTGCCAGCGAGAGAGTGCTCCTTATAAATAGTGCCAGTGGGAGAGTGCTCCTTATAAGTAGTGCCAGCGGGAGAGTGCTCCTTATAAATAGTGCTAATGGGAGAGTGCTCCTTATAAATAGTGCCAGTGGGAGAGTGCTCCTTATAAATAGTGCCAGTGGGAGAGTGCTCATTATAAATAGTGCGAGCGGGAGAGTGCTCCTTATAAATAGTGCTAATGGGAGAGTGCTCCTTATAAATAGTGCTAATGGGAGAGTGCTCCTTATAAATAGTGCCAGTGGGAGAGTGCTCATTATAAATAGTGCCAGCGGGAGAGTGCTCCTTATAAATAGTGCTAATGGGAGAGTGCTCCTTATAAATAGTGCTAATGGGAGAGTGCTCCTTATAAATAGTGCCAGTGGGAGAGTGCTCATTATAAATAGTGCGAGCGCGAGAGTGCTCCTTATAAATAGTGCCAGTGGGAGAGTGCTCCTTATAAATAGTGCCAGCGGGAGAGTGCTCCTTATAAATAGTGCCAGCGGGAGAGTGCTCCTTATAAATAGTGCTAGTGGGAGAGTGCTCCTTATAAATAGTGCCAGCGGGAGAGTGCTCCTTATAAATAGTGCCAGCGGGAGAGTGCTCCTTATAAATAGTGCCAGCGAGAGAGTGCTCCTTATACATAGTGCCAGTGAGAGAGTGCTCCTTATAAATAGTGCCAGTGGGAGAGTGCTCCTTATAAATAGTGCCAGCGGGAGAGTGCTCCTTATAAATAGTGCCAGTGGGAGAGTGCTCCTTATAAATAGTGCCAGTGGGAGAGTGCTCCTTATAAATAGTGCTAATGGGAGAGTGCTCCTTATAAATAGTGCCAGCGAGAGAGTGCTCCTTATAAATAGTGCCAGTGGGAGAGGTCTCCTTATAAATAGTGCTAATGGGAGAGTACTCCTTATAAATAGTGCCAGTGGGAGAGTGCTCCTTATAAATAGTGCCAGCAGGAGAGTGCTCCTTATAAATAGTGCCAGCGGGAGAGTGCTCCTTATAAATAGTGCCAGTGGGAGAGTGCTCCTTATAAATAGTGCCAGTGGGAGAGTGCTCCTTATAAATAGTGCCAGTGGGAGAGTGCTCCTTATAAATAGTGCCAGTGGGAGAGTGCTCCTTATAAATAGTGCCAGTGAGAGGGTGCTCCTTATAAATAGTGCCAGTGCGAGAGTGCTCCTTTTAAATAGTGACAGTGGGAGAGTGCTCCTTATAAATAGTGCCAGTGGGAGAGTGCTCCTTATAAATAGTGCCAGCGGGAGAGTGCTCCTTATAAACAGTGCCAGTGGGAGAGCGCTCCTTATAAATAGTGCCAGTGGGAGAGTGCTCCTTATAAATAGTGCCAGTGGGAGAGTGCTCCTTATAAATAGTGCCAGTGGGAGAGTGCTCCTTATAAATAGTGCCAGTGGGAGAGTGCTCCTTATATATAGTGCCAGTGGGAGAGTGCTCCTTATAAATAGTGCCAGTGGGAGAGTGCTCCTTATAAATAGTGCCAGTGAGAGAGTGCTCCTTATAAATAGTGCCAGTGGGAGAGTGCTCCTTATAAATAGTGACAGTGGGAGAGTGCTCCTTATAAATAGTGCCAGTGGGAGAGTGCTCCTTATAAATAGTGCCAGCGGGAGAGTGCTCCTTATAAATAGTGCCAGTGGGAGAGTGCTCCTTATAAATAGTGCCAGTGGGAGAGTGCTCCTTATAAATAGTGCCAGTGGGAGAGTGCTCCTTATAAATAGTGCCAGCGGGAGAGTGCTCCTTACGAATAGTGCCAGTGGGAGAGTGCTCCTTACAAATAGTGCCAGTGAGAGAGTGCTCCTTATAAATAGTGCCAGTGGGAGAGTGCTCCTTATAAATAGTGCCAGTGAGAGAGTGCTCCTTATAAATAGTGCCAGCGAGAGAGTGCTTCTTATAAATAGTGCCAGCGAGAGAGTGCTCCTTATAAATAGTGCCAGCGGGAGAGTGCTCCGTATAAATAGTGCCAGCGGGAGAGTGCTCCTTATAAATAGTGCCAGCGGGAGAGTGCTCCTTATAAATAGTGCCAGCGGGAGAGTGCTCCTTATAAATAGTGCCAGCGGGAGAGTGCTCCTTATAAATAGTGCCAGCGGGAGAGTGCTCCTTATAAATAGTGCCAGCGGGAGAGTGCTCCTTATAAATAGTGCCAGTGGGAGAGTGCTCCTTATAAATAGTGCCAGCGGGAGAGTGCTCCTTATAAATAGTGCAAGCGGGAGAGTGCTCCTTATAAATAGTGCCAGTGGGAGAGTGCTCCTTATAAATAGTGCCAGTGGGAGAGCGCTCCTTATAAACAGTGCCAGTGGGAGAGTGCTCCCTATAAATAGTGCCAGCGGGAGAGTTCTCCTTATAAATAGTGCCAGCGGGAGAGTGCTCTTTATAAATAGTGCCAGCGAGAGAGTGCTCCTTATGAATAGTGCCAGCGGGAGAGTGCTCCTTATAAATAGTGCCAGTGGGAGAGTGCTCCTTATAAATAGTGCCAGCGGGAGAGTGCTCCTTATAAATAGTGCCAGCGAGAGAGTGCTCCTTATAAATAGTGCCAGCGGGAGAGTGCTCCTTATAAATAGTGCCAGTGGGAGAGCGCTCCTTATAAAAAGTGGCAGCGGGAGAGCGCTCCTTATAAATAGTGCCAGCGGGAGAGCGCTCCTTATAAATAGTGCCAGCGAGAGAGTGCTCCTTATGAATAGTGCCAGCGGGAGAGTGCTCCTTATAAATAGTGCCAGTGGGAGAGTGCTCCTTATAAATAGTACCAGCGGGAGAGTGCTCCTTATAAATAGTGCCAGCGGGAGAGTGCTCCTTATAAATAGTGCCAGCGAGAGAGTGCTCCTTATAAATAGTGCCAGCGGGAGAGTGCTCCTTATAAATAGTGCCAGCGGGAGAGTGCTCCTTATAAATAGTGCCAGTGAGAGAGCGCTCCTTATAAATAGTGGCAGCGGGAGAGCGCTCCTTATAAATAGTGCCAGCGAGAGAGTGCTCCTTATAAATAGTGCCAGCGGGAGAGTGCTCCTTATAAATAGTGCCAGCGGGAGAGTGCTCCTTATAAATAGTGCCAGTGGGAGAGCGCTCCTCATAAATAGTGCCAGCGGGAGAGCGCTTCTTATAAATAGTGCCAGCGAGAGAGTGCTCCTTATAACTAGTGTCAGTGGGAGAGTGCTCCTTATAAATAGTGCCAGCGGGAGAGTGCTCCTTATAAATAGTGCCAGCGGGAGAGTGCTCCTTATAAATAGTGCCAGTGAGAGAGTGCTCCTTATAAATAGTGCCAGTGGGAGAGTGCTCCTTATAAATAGTGCCAGTGGGAGAGTGCTCCTTATAAATAGTGCCAGTGAGAGAGCGCTCCTTATAAATAGTGCCAGTGAGAGAGTGCTCCTTATAAATAGTGCCAGCGGGAGAGTGCTCCTTATAAATAGTGCCAGCGGGAGAGCGCTCCTTATAAATAGTGGCAGCGGGAGAGCGCTCCTTATAAATAGTGCCAGCGGGAGAGTGCTCCTTATAAATAGTGCCAGCGAGAGAGTGCTCCTTATAACTAGTGCCAGTGGGAGAGTGCTCCTTATAAATAGTGCCAGTGGGAGAGTGCTCCTTATAAATAGTGCCAGCGGGAGAGCGCTCCTTATAAATAGTACCAGTGGGAGAGTGCTCCTTATAAATAGTGCCAGCGGGAGAGTGCTCCTTATAAATAGTGCCAGTGGGAGAGCGCTCCTTATAAATAGTGGCAGCGGGAGAGTGCTCCTTATAAATAGTGCCAGTGGGAGAGCGCTCCTTATAAATAGTGCCAGTGGGAGAGTGCTCCTTATAAATAGTGCCAGTGGGAGAGTGCTCCTTATAAATAGTGCCAGTGGGAGATCGCTCCTTATAAATAGTGCCAGCGGGAGAGCGCTCCTTATAAATAGTGCCAGCGGCAGAGTGCTCCTTATAAATAGTGCCAGCGGGAGAGCGCTCCTTATAAATAGTGCCAGTGGGAGAGTGCTCCTTATAAATAGTGCCAGCGGGAGAGTGCTCCTTATAAATAGTGCCAGTGGGAGAGCGCTCCTTATAAATAGTGCCAGCGGGAGAGTGCTCCTTATAAATAGTGCCAGTGGGAGAGCGCTCCTTATAAATAGTGCCAGTGGGAGAGTGCTCCTTATAAATAGTGCCAGTGGGAGAGTGCTCCTTATAAATAGTGCCAGTGGGAGAGTGCTCCTTATAAATAGTGCCAGCGGGAGAGTGCTCCTTATAAATAGTGCCAGTGGGAGAGTGCTCCTTATAAATAGTGCCAGTGGGAGAGTGCTCCTTATAAATAGTGCCAGCGGGAGAGTGCTCCTTATAAATAGTGCCAGTGGGAGAGTGCTCCTTATAAATAGTGCCAGCGGGAGAGTGCTCCTTATAAATAGTGCCAGCGGGAGAGCGCTCCTTATAAATAGTGCCAGTGGGAGAGTGCTCCTTATAAATAGTGCCAGTGGGAGAGTGCTCCCCGTATATGAAAATGTGCAAATCCCTTATTTTTTACTTTATTTTCTCCCATGAAGCAACATTTGTGAGTCTCTCCAGACCTGGGCGTTACATGACTTGCACTGTGCACTTGACAACTGAAAATAAATAAAAGTAGGTGGAATCTGACAACTATTTGCTGGCGTGGGAAAAAAGGTGCCATGGAGATAACAGTTACAAACTGCTACAATGTAGAAACCATACTGTAACAAAGCAGTACAAAGTCGTTAAATGTAGAAACCATACTATAACAGTAACTGTACTCAGTACAAAGTCGTTACAATGTAGAAACCATACTATAACAGTAACTGTACGTAGTATAAAATCGTTACAATGTAGAAACCATACTATAACAGTAACTGTACGTAGTATAAAATCGTTACAATGTAGAAACCATACTATAACAGTAACTGTACGTAGTATAAAGTCGTTACAATGTAGAAACCATACTATAACAGTAACTGTACTCAGTACAAAGTCGTTAAATGTAGAAACCATACTATAACAGTAACTGTACTCAGTACAAAGTCGTTACAATGTAGAAACCATACTATAACAGTAACTGTACTCAGTACAAAGTCGTTACAATGTAGAAACCATACTATAACAGTAACTGTACTCAGTACAAAGTCGTTACAATGTAGAAACCATACTATAACAGTTACTGTACTCAGTACAAAGTCGTTACAATGTAGAAACCATACTATAACAGTAACTGTACGCAGTACAAAGTCGTTACAATGTAGAAACCATACTATAACAGTAACTGTACGTAGTATAAAGTCGTTACAATGTAGAAACCATACTATAACAGTAACTGTACTCAGTACAAAGTCGTTACAATGTAGAAACCATACTATAACAGTAACTGTACGTAGTATAAAGTCGTTACAATGTAGAAACCATACTATAACAGTAACTGTACTCAGTACAAAGTCGTTACAATGTAGAAACCATACTATAACAGTAACTGTACTCAGTACAAAGTCGTTACAATGTAGAAACCATACTATAACAGTAACTGTACGTAGTATAAAGTCGTTACAATGTAGAAACCATACTATAACAGTAACTGTACTCAGTACAAAGTCGTTACAATGTAGAAACCATACTATAACAGTAACTGTACGTAGTATAAAGTCGTTACAATGTAGAAACCATACTATAACAGTAACTGTACGCAGTACAAAGTCGTTACAATGTGGAAACCATACTATAACAGTAACTGTACGCAGTACAAAGTCGTTACAATGTAGAAACCATACTATAACAGTAACTGTACGCAGTACAAAGTCGTTACAATGTGGAAACCATACTATAACAGTAACTGTACGCAGTACAAAGTCGTTACAATGTAGAAACCATACTATAACAGTAACTGTACTCAGTACAAAGTCGTTACAATGGAGAAACCATACTATAACAGTAACTGTACGCAGTACAAAGTCGTTACAATGTAGAAACCATACTATAACAGTAACTGTACTCAGTACAAAGTCGTTACAATGGAGAAACCATACTATAACAGTAACTGTACGCAGTACAAAGTCGTTACAATGTAGAAACCATACTATAACAGTAACTGTACGCAGTATAAAGTCGTTACAATGTAGAAACCATACTATAACAGTAACTGTACGCAGTACAAAGTCGTTACAATGTAGAAACCATACTATAACAGTAACTGTACGCAGTATAAAGTCGTTACAATGTAGAAACCATACTATAACAGTAACTGTACGCAGTACAAAGTCGTTACAATGTAGAAACCATACTATAACAGTAACTGTACGCAGTATAAAGTCGTTACAATGTAGAAACCATACTATAACAGTAACTGTACGCAGTACAGAGTCGTTACAATGTAGAAACCATACTGTAACAGTAACTGTACGCAGTACAAAGTCGTTACAATGTAGAAACCATACTATAACAGTAACTGTACGCAGTATAAAGTCGTTACAATGTGGAAACCATACTATAACAGTAACTGTACGCAGTACAAAGTCGTTACAATTTAGAAACCATACTATAACAGTTACTGTACGCAGTACAAAATCGTTACAATGTAGAAACCATACTGTAACAGTAACTGTACTCAGTACAAAGTCGTTACAATGTAGAAACCATACTATAACAGTAACTGTACGCAGTACAAAGTAGTTACAATGTAGAAACCATACTATAACAGTAACTGTACGCAGTACAAAGTCGTTACAATGTAGAAACCATACTATAACAGTAACTGTACTCAGTACAAAATCGTTACAATGTAGAAACCATACTGTAACAGTAACTGTACGCAGTACAAAATCGTTACAATGTAGAAACCATACTGTAACAGTAACTGTACTCAGTATAAAGTCGTTACAATGTAGAAACCATACTATAACAGTTACTGTACGCAGTACAAAGTCGTTACAATGTGGAAACCATACTATAACAGTAACTGTACTCAGTACAAAGTCGTTACAATTTAGAAACCATACTATAACAGTAACTGTACGCAGTACAAAGTCGTTACAATTTAGAAACCATACTATAACAGTAACTGTACGCAGTACAAAGTCGTTACAATGTAGAAACCATACTGTAACAGTAACTGTACGCAGTACAAAGTCGTTACAATGTGGAAACCATACTATAACAGTAACTGTACTCAGTACAAAGTCGTTACAATGTAGAAACCATACTGTAACAGTAACTGTACTCAGTACAAAGTCGTTACAATGTAGAAACCATACTATAACAGTAACTGTACTCAGTACAAAGTCGTTACAATTTAGAAACCATACTATAACAGTAACTGTACGCAGTACAAAGTCGTTACAATTTAGAAACCATACTATAACAGTAACTGTACGCAGTACAAAGTCGTTACAATGTAGAAACCATACTGTAACAGTAACTGTACGCAGTACAAAGTCGTTACAATGTGGAAACCATACTATAACAGTAACTGTACTCAGTACAAAGTGGTTACAATGTAGAAACCATACTATAACAGTTACTGTACGCAGTACAAAGTCGTTACAATTTAGAAACCATACTATAACAGTAACTGTACTCAGTATAAAGTCGTTACAATGTAGAAACCATACTATAACAGTTACTGTACGCAGTACAAAGTCGTTACAATGTGGAAACCATACTATAACAGTAACTGTACTCAGTACAAAGTCGTTACAATGTAGAAACCATACTGTAACAGTAACTGTACTCAGTACAAAGTCGTTACAATGTAGAAACCATACTATAACAGTAACTGTACTCAGTACAAAGTCGTTACAATGTAGAAACCATACTATAACAGTAACTGTACGCAGTACAAAGTCGTTACAATGTAGAAACCATACTATAACAGTAACTGTACGTAGTACAAAGTCGTTACAATGTAGAAACCATACTATAACAGTAACTGTACTCAGTACAAAGTCGTTACAATGTAGAAACCATACTATAACAGTAATTGTACGCAGTACAAAGTCGTTACAATGTAGAAACCATACTGTAACAGTTACTGTACGCAGTACAAAGTCGTTACAATGTAGAAACCATACTATAACAGTAACTGTACGCAGTATAAAGTCGTTACAATGTAGAAACCATACTATAACAGTAACTGTACTCAGTACAAAGTCGTTACAATGTGGAAACCATACTATAACAGTAACTGTACTCAGTACAAAGTCGTTACAATGTAGAAACCATACTATAACAGTAACTGTACGCAGTACAAAGTCGTTACAATGTAGAAACCATACTGTAACAGTAACTGTACTCAGTACAAAGTCGTTACAATGTAGAAACCATACTGTAACAGTAACTGTACGCAGTACAAAGTCGTTACAATGTAGAAACCATACTGTAACAGTAACAGTACTCAGTACAAAGTCGTTACAATGTAGAAACCATACTATAACAGTAACTGTACGCAGTACAAAGTCGTTACAATGTAGAAACCATACTATAACAGTAACTGTACTCAGTATAAAGTCGTTACAATGTAGAAACCATACTATAACAGTAACTGTACTCAGTACAAAGTCGTTACAATGTAGAAACCATACTATAACAGTAACTGTACGCAGTACAAAGTCGTTACAATGTAGAAACCATACTATAACAGTAACTGTACTCAGTACAAAGTCGTTACAATGTAGAAACCATACTATAACAGTAACTGTACTCAGTACAAAGTCGTTACAATGTAGAAACCATACTATAACAGTAACTGTACTCAGTACAAAGTCGTTACAATGTAGAAACCATACTGTAACAGTAACTGTACTCAGTACAAAGACGTTACAATGTAGAAACCATACTATAACAGTAACTGTACTCAGTACAAAGTCGTTACAATGTAGAAACCATACTATAACAGTTACTGTACTCAGTACAAAGTCGTTACAATGTAGAAACCATACTATAACAGTAACTGTACTCAGTACAAAGTCGTTACAATGTAGAAACCATACTGTAACAGTAACTGTACTCAGTACAAAGACGTTACAATGTAGAAACCATACTGTAACAGTAACTGTACGCAGTACAAAGTCGTTACAATGTAGAAACCATACTATAACAGTAACTGTACGCAGTACAAAGTCGTTACAATGTAGAAACCATACTATAACAGTAACTGTACTCAGTACAAAGACGTTACAATGTAGAAACCATACTATAACAGTAACTGTACTCAGTACAAAGTCGTTACAATGTAGAAACCATACTATAACAGTAACTGTACGCAGTACAAAGTCGTTACAATGTAGAAACCATACTATAACAGTTACTGTACTCAGTACAAAGTCGTTACAATGTAGAAACCATACTATAACAGTAACTGTACTCAGTACAATGACGTTACAATGTAGAAACCATACTATAACAGTAACTGTACTCAGTACAAAGTCGTTACAATGTAGAAACCATACTATAACAGTAACTGTACTCAGTACAAAGTCGTTACAATGTAGAAACCATACTATAACAGTAACTGTACGCAGTACAAAGTCGTTACAATATAGAAACCATACTATAACAGTTACTGTACGCAGTACAAAGTCGTTACAATGTAGAAACCATACTATAACAGTAACTGTACGCAGTACAAAGTCGTTACAATGTAGAAACCATACTATAACAGTAACTGTACGTAGTATAAAGTCGTTACAATGTAGAAACCATACTATAACAGTAACTGTACTCAGTACAAAGTCGTTACAATGTAGAAACCATACTATAACAGTAACTGTACGTAGTATAAAGTCGTTACAATGTAGAAACCATACTATAACAGTAACTGTACTCAGTACAAAGTCGTTACAATGTAGAAACCATACTATAACAGTAACTGTACTCAGTACAAAGTCGTTACAATGTAGAAACCATACTATAACAGTAACTGTACGTAGTATAAAGTCGTTACAATGTAGAAACCATACTATAACAGTAACTGTACTCAGTACAAAGTCGTTACAATGTAGAAACCATACTATAACAGTAACTGTACTCAGTACAAAGTCGTTACAATGTAGAAACCATACTATAACAGTAACTGTACGTAGTATAAAGTCGTTACAATGTAGAAACCATACTATAACAGTAACTGTACGCAGTACAAAGTCGTTACAATGTGGAAACCATACTATAACAGTAACTGTACGCAGTACAAAGTCGTTACAATGTAGAAACCATACTATAACAGTAACTGTACGCAGTACAAAGTCGTTACAATGTGGAAACCATACTATAACAGTAACTGTACGCAGTACAAAGTCGTTACAATGTAGAAACCATACTATAACAGTAACTGTACTCAGTACAAAGTCGTTACAATGGAGAAACCATACTATAACAGTAACTGTACGCAGTACAAAGTCGTTACAATGTAGAAACCATACTATAACAGTAACTGTACTCAGTACAAAGTCGTTACAATGGAGAAACCATACTATAACAGTAACTGTACGCAGTACAAAGTCGTTACAATGTAGAAACCATACTATAACAGTAACTGTACGCAGTATAAAGTCGTTACAATGTAGAAACCATACTATAACAGTAACTGTACGCAGTACAAAGTCGTTACAATGTAGAAACCATACTATAACAGTAACTGTACGCAGTATAAAGTCGTTACAATGTAGAAACCATACTATAACAGTAACTGTACGCAGTACAAAGTCGTTACAATGTAGAAACCATACTATAACAGTAACTGTACGCAGTATAAAGTCGTTACAATGTAGAAACCATACTATAACAGTAACTGTACGCAGTACAAAGTCGTTACAATGTAGAAACCATACTATAACAGTAACTGTACGCAGTATAAAGTCGTTACAATGTGGAAACCATACTATAACAGTAACTGTACGCAGTACAAAGTCGTTACAATTTAGAAACCATACTATAACAGTTACTGTACTCAGTACAAAGTCGTTACAATGTAGAAACCATACTATAACAGTAACTGTACGCAGTACAAAGTCGTTACAATGTAGAAACCATACTATAACAGTAACTGTACGCAGTACAAAATCGTTACAATGTAGAAACCATACTGTAACAGTAACTGTACTCAGTACAAAGTCGTTACAATGTAGAAACCATACTATAACAGTAACTGTACGCAGTACAAAGTAGTTACAATGTAGAAACCATACTATAACAGTAACTGTACGCAGTACAAAGTCGTTACAATGTAGAAACCATACTATAACAGTAACTGTACGCAGTATAAAGTCGTTACAATGTAGAAACCATACTATAACAGTAACTGTACGCAGTACAAAGTCGTTACAATGTAGAAACCATACTATAACAGTAACTGTACGCAGTACAAAGTCGTTACAATGTAGAAACCATACTATAACAGTAACTGTACTCAGTACAAAGTCGTTACAATGTAGAAACCATACTGTAACAGTAACTGTACGCAGTACAAAATCGTTACAATGTAGAAACCATACTGTAACAGTAACTGTACGCAGTACAAAGTCGTTACAATTTAGAAACCATACTATAACAGTAACTGTACTCAGTACAAAGTCGTTACAATTTAGAAACCATACTATAACAGTAACTGTACTCAGTACAAAGTCGTTACAATGTAGAAACCATACTATAACAGTAACTGTACGCAGTACAAAGTCGTTACAATGTAGAAACCATACTATAACAGTAATTGTACGCAGTACAAAGTCGTTACAATGTAGAAACCATACTGTAACAGTTACTGTACGCAGTACAAAGTCGTTACAATGTAGAAACCATACTATAACAGTAACTGTACGCAGTATAAAGTCGTTACAATGTAGAAACCATACTATAACAGTAACTGTACTCAGTACAAAGTCGTTACAATGTGGAAACCATACTATAACAGTAACTGTACTCAGTACAAAGTCGTTACAATGTAGAAACCATACTATAACAGTAACTGTACGCAGTACAAAGTCGTTACAATGTAGAAACCATACTGTAACAGTAACTGTACTCAGTACAAAGTCGTTACAATGTAGAAACCATACTATAACAGTAACTGTACGCAGTACAAAGTCGTTACAATGTAGAAACCATACTATAACAGTAACTGTACGCAGTATAAAGTCGTTACAATGTAGAAACCATACTATAACAGTAACTGTACTCAGTACAAAGTCGTTACAATGTAGAAACCATACTATAACAGTAACTGTACGCAGTACAAAGTCGTTACAATGTAGAAACCATACTATAACAGTAACTGTACTCAGTACAAAGTCGTTACAATGTAGAAACCATACTATAACAGTAACTGTACTCAGTACAAAGTCGTTACAATGTAGAAACCATACTATAACAGTAACTGTACTCAGTACAAAATCGTTACAATGTGGAAACCATACTATAACAGTAACTGTACGCAGTACAAAGTCGTTACAATGTAGAAACCATACTGTAACAGTAACTGTACTCAGTACAAAGACGTTACAATGTGGAAACCATACTATAACAGTAACTGTACGCAGTATAAAGTCGTTACAATGTAGAAACCATACTATAACAGTAACTGTACGCAGTACAAAGTCGTTACAATGTAGAAACCATACTATAACAGTAACTGTACGCAGTACAAAGTCGTTACAATGTAGAAACCATACTATAACAGTAACTGTACTCAGTACAAAGTCGTTACAATGTAGAAACCATACTATAACAGTAACTGTACTCAGTACAAAGTCGTTACAATGTAGAAACCATACTGTAACAGTAACTGTACTCAGTACAAAGTCGTTACAATGTAGAAACCATACTGTAACAGTAACTGTACTCAGTACAAAGTCGTTACAATGTAGAAACCATACTATAACAGTAACTGTACTCAGTACAAAGTCGTTACAATGTAGAAACCATACTATAACAGTAACTGTACTCAGTACAAAGTCGTTACAATGTAGAAACCATACTGTGACAGTAACTGTACTCAGTACAAAGACGTTACAATGTAGAAACCATACTATAACAGTAACTGTACTCAGTACAAAGTCGTTACAATGTAGAAACCATACTATAACAGTAACTGTACGCAGTACAAAGTCGTTACAATGTAGAAACCATACTATAACAGTTACTGTACTCAGTACAAAGTCGTTACAATGTAGAAACCATACTATAACAGTAACTGTACTCAGTACAAAGACGTTACAATGTAGAAACCATACTATAACAGTAACTGTACTCAGTACAAAGTCGTTACAATGTAGAAACCATACTATAACAGTAACTGTACTCAGTACAAAGTCGTTACAATGTAGAAACCATACTATAACAGTAACTGTACGCAGTACAAAGTCGTTACAATGTAGAAACCATACTATAACAGTTACTGTACGCAGTACAAAGTCGTTACAATGGAGAAACCATACTATAACAGTAACTGTACGCAGTACAAAGTCGTTACAATGTGGAAACCATACTATAACAGTAACTGTACGCAGTATAAAGTCGTTACAATGTAGAAACCATACTATAACAGTAACTGTACTCAGTACAAAGTCGTTACAATGTAGAAACCATACTATAACAGTAACTGTACGCAGTATAAAGTCGTTACAATGTGCATAGAAAAACACTCAGAGAGGTAACTTAAAGCTCCAATGCAAAATCTGTACCAGGGGCCCCATCTAGCATGTGCCATGTATAATGCGGGTATCTTCTTATGTGGCAGAGGGGCTTTGGGCCCCCTCAGCCACTAGGGCCCGGCTACGACTGATCCTCTATGGTTACACCCCTGCAAACACTAAGTGGGGGAGAAGTTTTCTTTTCTGACTGTAGCTGTGCTCCCCAGGGGTGAGGTCTGAGGGTGTCTCCTATATGGGGTACATTATTCTGCACTATATAGAAGTTTTGGTGCTTCCTTTGATCTCTGTGAGGATTATTTAGCGGCCTCTGTGAAATGCTAAGTTCAAGAAAAGGAAATTTACTTCTAATGAGTCCATAGGAGGCCCTGGCTGCAGAGTAAAGGGATTCCATCACAATGGGGTTCCCCTCCAGTGAATGAGATACATAAAGGCCGCCACTATTCTCGGAATTAACTCCCTCACTGCCAAAAAGCCTTGAATTAATGGCTGGAACATAAAACCGCCATTTATATAGAAGTCGCCGACAAGTGTGAAATGACCTGTGACAAGAAGAGCGGCGGAGGAGGGAGATGATGGATTATTTACATTCACTACACATACTTATTAGTCTGAATAAGTCCAACATTCTGTGCGGAGTAATTTCTTAATATATCCTTATAAAGGTCCGAGCTCCGTTTTTCTGATACAGAGCTCCAAATTCCCTGCATAGACACAGATATAAAAATTCTGCCTGCAGCCACCACTAGGGGGAACTAATGAGCTTACTGCATACTGTTTATACATTGAAGTCAATAGTACCATAGTATGCAGTGGGCTCCCCCTAGTGGTAGTTGCAGGCAATCAGAATTTTATCATTTAAATCAGTCGAAGCAGAAATCCCAGCTCCAACCACTATAAAGATATATCAAGAATCAGCACAGAATATTGGACTGGTCTGTTTCTTTAGGTTTTGGCTAAAGTCTATAATGGACAATGACCCCCTCCACTCACTGATCATGGAGGAAATAATGGTCGGCATTATAGGGCATGGCTGAAGTGTCCGTCTAGTTCTAGCCTCATGGTTTAATGGTTCATTCAGCTTTAACCTAAGGCTTAATAGTGAGTTTTGCTAGAACTGGAAAATTTGCAGCATTACCACAACTTGTATGCCATCTCGATGCTGCCCTTTGAGGGAAAAACTTTTGGGCAACTTGTGACAATCGCAAAAATTCTGATCATGTAAAAATTCTTGAGATTTAATGATCCCCCATTACCCCATAACAGACAAAGGGTGCTCCCCATAAAGAGTGACAGCTAAAGATTACTCCAGGGGAGCTGCATACAGAGCTTTATCTGTGTGCAGTGGCGGATTAAGTAGACCACAGGCACTGGGCTGTTCCACAAACTTGGGCCCCCCTTCCCCACCGCCGCTCTGCCGTGTCTATAGTGAACACCACATTTTTGTGTGAGCATTGACAAATGGTTGTTACGATTCCCCTTGTCAAAGAGCTGTGTCCCTACATACTGACAGTCTCCAACCATCGCTGACAGTATCACAGTGTTCAGGGACACTTCCTCCTGACAATGGGAATGGTAACACGCATTTGTCTATTAGTTCTGGGTACACAGAGATATGTAGAATACAAGGATTACCTGCAACAGACGTGTCAGGAGAGGGGACAGATCCCCTATAGATCCAGTGACTCACAGGTGACGTCTTCTCTGATTGGAGTAGTTCTCTATTCTTCTCCATCTGACGCAGACCGTTATGGCGACTTCTCCTGATGAGACATCTTTGCCCATCACTTCTGCAGCCATTTCCAGCCTCTATAGAAACACAAAAATTTAGACACCTAGGCCCAGGAACATACATTAAGACATTGTCCGGGCACAGACCGGTTTTTCATACTGATGACCTATCAGTGCCCGGACAACCCCTTTTACTCAGACTAATGAATTAGAATATATACAGACCCCAGACCAGATCCTAGAATATATACAAACCCCAGACCAGATCCTAGAATACATACAGACCCCAGACCTTCTAAACTATTGCAGTCCCCGGACCTGACTCCCTAAACAAATACAGACTCAGAACCAGCACCCTAAATAAATCAAGTCCCCAGACCAGACCCCCTAAATACAAACTGCAGACCTGACCCCCTAAACTAATACAGACCCCATAAATATAGAACCATAAATAAAGACCCCTAAACTAATGCAGACCCCAGACCAGACCCCTAAACTAATGCAGACCGCAGACCAGACCCCTAAACTAATACAGACCCCAGACCCACTAAATACAGACACCTAAATACAGACCCCCAGATCCCTTAAACTAATACAGACCCCTATGTACAGACCCCAGACTCCATAAACTATTACAGACACAGACCCCCTAAATATACAGACCCCAAACTGGACCCCCTAAATACAGACCCCAGACCCCTTAAACTTATACAGACCCCTAAATACAGACATCTTAAACTAATACAGACCCCAGACCAGACCCCCTAACTACAGACAAAGACCCCTTAAACAAATCCATCCCCTTATACTTACCTTGTTGCTGTTCTAGGACCTACGGTCATGTGACCAGCATGTCTCTAAACAGTAATAAGAACTGCAGACATAAGGTCATGTGACCTTATGTCTGCAGGTCCTTTTGAAGGACATACACAATGCAGTTTAGTTGTGGTATTTGCCGCGATTCGCAGCAAAATCGTGGAAAAGACGCAATAAAACGGTATTGTACTTTGGGTGGTCATGGGCCCCCCGGGAGTCTCGAGCCCCGGGCCGCCACTCAAAACGCCCTAATGGTGATCTGCCATTGCTTGTGTGTATAGTGTTACTATCCTGTCTTATCTAGACCTCCTGCAGCACAATAGAGCTACCATTAACTCCCACATCTTCCAATGATAATGAGATGACTCTGCTCATACTGTCCCAATCTATACAGCAAAGCTAACAAGTGAGCTCCCGAAACACGAAGTGTCAGCCTATTGTGACTGCTCTGGAGGCAAGTGTGAAAACTGCTCTATTTTAAGATTTTCCTTTCCTGCGTAGTAGCAAAGAAAATAAAAAAATGACCCAAAAATGTTTCATCAATATATCGATAATAAAAACCTGATTTAAATAATCTGTCATTTTCTGATGATACATTCAATTTAAGTTTTGTTCCACGCGTCCTGCAGTCTATTACCCCTCCTCCCCCTCCCCTGCAGCACATCTCACCACCGCTGTGCTTCATCATATTTGATGGAGTGATATTGTTTACACCAGGTGTTCCGGTCTTCCCTGCGGAGACACACGCGGCAGTCGTAATGCCTGTCGGGACAGCTGCTCCCCATATATCCTCCGCAATGTTAATGGGTTTTCCAGGAGACAAAGTAGTAATTAAGAGGCTAAGACGAATTATAGACATAAATAGACACGCAGAAGCCGAACAAGAAGGAGCCGTTTCTGGCTGGAAAACCCTAGGGGTGGCCATTGTTTATCATATGGACGTCCATTGGTTACAATGAGGGGCGGTCCGAAACTGTTAGTTCATAAAGGAGCACCACTCCCTTGATCTCTACTTGAGCGGTTGGGACTGGGACTCAGGGTTGATGTTAGGAGGAGGCAAACTGGGCAATAGCCAAGGGCCCCTGATTTTTAGGGCAGAAAACTGATGACGGTCATCTGGTAAAGCGTTCTCTACCTGACCTGAGAACAGTGGGGTTGTTATATGGCCGCGCCGCCCTTTCCTGCCTTATACTGATCTGTATGATCTCTATGATCAGCGCACGGCAAGAAGAGGAAGAACCCCTAAAGGCCCTTTTACACCGGCCGATAAGCGGTCTGTGCAGCGAGCACTGATCAATGAGACATCATTGATCGGCGCTCGTTTGCTCCTGTCACACGGAGCTATGGATGGGGAGGAGCGGTCGTTACTCCGATCGCTCGTCGCCATACATTATCATCATGTCGGCAGCGCGTCTCCCTGATTACACACCAAGATGTGCTGCCGACAACGATAATATTTCACATTTTTAAAACGATCCGATCAGCAGATGATCGAGCGTTTGATCGTTCATCTGCTGATCGTTGCCCTATATACACAGGGCAATTATCGGCAACAAGCGTTATACGAACTATTGTCTGCCCGATAATCGCCCAGTGTAAAACCCCATTAAGGGTATGTTCCGACAGGTCGAAACACTGCGTAAAAGTACGCAGCGTATCCGACCTAGATACAATTCTTGATGGAGAATGGCACCAAATCGCTGCTGCGGAAAACAGGTGAAAAAAAAAAAAAGCCAATGCTTACCATCACCGGTGTTGCCATGACGACGCGTCCCTCAGTTCTCCCTGCAGCACGGCCTTCTGTGATAACGCTGCAGCCCATGTGACCGCTGAAGTCTGTCATTGGCTGCAACAGTCACATGGGATGAAATGTCATCCCAGGAGGTCGGGGTGCACGGAAAATAGCCAGGAAGAAAAGGAGCCGTCACTATGACAACGCAAAGGGGTAAGTATAGGCTGTTTTTCATTTCGACTGCAATTTTTGTGGTGGAATGGTAGCGTTCCCAACGCAAAAATCGCAACATCTGCTATTTGTCGCAGGTTTTACCTCCCCATTGAATTCAAACCGCAACAAAAGTGCAATGATTTCGCAGCATAAATTAACATACTGCGGATTAAAAAAAAAAACGCGGCTTTATTCCACAGCGTGTAGATGAGTTTTGCTCAAATGCTGCACGTGGCGGAAACACTGCGGATTTTCCGCAATGGATTTCATTTCAAAAGAGATGCGTCTTTAGAGGTTGCATTAGAACTTGTGTCGGCAGTGAACCCTACTCGTGCAGGTGTAGATGCTACGAGCAGTATCAAGAAGGCGGAGTGACTACAGTTCTGTTCTGAAGAGTTTACTTTACTGCTGTGCTGTGCTACTGTTGCCCAAAGTTGAAATGAAGCAATTCTCTTAAAGAGGCGGTATCCCTACCAAGTACTTGAACTTTGTTGACCACATGGTGGTCGGGGACTGCGCTATAGTTGTTGGGCCACATACACATTTGTACGATTGCAGCCGCAGATGGTCAGGAGGTTATTCCTGTAAAAGTTAGCGGCCTAGCAGTCGTGAGGACCCACAAAGGGCGTGTATAGACAAATGGCTGGTGCAACGCAGTAAATAACGTATAGTCATGGTAGGCTGTGTTAGATGGTAGCCTCCTAGAGATCCACAGCTGCACCGTAGGCCATACCTCCCAACCGTCCCGGATTCCAGGCGGTGTCCCTGGCTACTTTAAGCACTGTGCTTGGGAAAGCCCCTGAAGTTACTGTCCATATATGGACAGTGACGTCAGTGGCTCCTCCTGGTGCGGAATCCCCGGCCAGAGTCGGCAACGGGGATTCCGCTCAAGGAGTAGCCACAAACGTCACTGTCCATATATGGTCATTGACATCAGGGCTTCCCTGTAGGAGCGGAATCCCCGGCCTATGCGCTCGCTGGGGATTCTGCTCCTAGAGGGAGTCCCAATGGCGCTATCTTCAAGGGGGTGTGGCACTATCTACATGGACACTGTGGCACTATAAAGGGGCACTATCTACAGGGGACACTGTGGCGCTATGTGCATGGGCACAATCTACATGGGCACTGTCACTATCTACAAGGACACTGGCAGTAGGGGCAGCTAACGGGGCATTATACTATATGGGGGCAGCTATGTGGGCATTATACTACATGGGGGCATCTGTATGGTCATTATACTGTATGGGAGAATCTGTGTGGGCATTATACTGTATGGGAGAATCTGTGTGGGCATTATACTGTATGGGTGCATCTATAGGTCAGTATACTGTATGTTGGCAGCTATGGGGGCATCATGCTGTATGGGCGAATTTGTTTGGGCATTATACTACATGGGGGCATCTGTATGGGCATTATACTGCATGAGAGAATCTGTGTGGGCATTATACTGTATGGGTGCATCTATAGGTCAGTATACTGTATGGGTGCAGGTATGGGGGCATTCTACTGTATGGGTGCAGGTATGGGGGCATTCTACTGTATGGGTGCAGGTATGGGGGCACTATACTGTGTGGGGGCAGCTACTTGGTATTATACTGTGTGGGAGGCACTATGGGAGCATGATACTGTGTGGGCTGAATCGGGTGTGTATAGGCGGGGATTGGGTGGGATTAGAGGCGTGGCTTAAAATAAATCAGTTGTCCCTCTTTGTGATACTTGAAAGTTGGGAGGTATGCCGTAGGCTCGGGCAAGAGCCGTCAGCCATCATGGGCGTAACCAGATCTCCTGGGGACTAGTGTAATGCATGTGGCGGATTGTCCTTCAGACCCCGGTAAGAGACTGCTATATCCAATCGTATTATCCCCCTGTAAAGGAGTCTCGGCGGTTACAGCAGCACTTATATAACTTTTAGGACATGTCTGATTCGTTTTTGGCTCAACCCCTTAATAATCTCTTCATATTTATCTATTATTCCTGACGATTATATACAAAGGTTTCCGTGGATCTTCCTCGTATACAATGCACTTATCACCTTTAGCTTTGCTGGCAGCAGGTTGGCGACATCATTTTTACTGACATCTAACGCCCAGTGCCCGACACGGCTGTAAAAAGCAGCAACCAGATCACCTGAAGGCGGACAAGATTTATTTCCCATCTGTAGTTCATAAAGAGGATCAATGCAAATAATAATGCAGCCCCCGACCGTACACCGAGGTGCACCATGTATGAGGTGCGGTGGCACCTACTGCATCCTTGATTGCGGGGGGCAGCGTTTTTTGCAAGAAGGCCGCCCTACAATGAAAAGGTCAACTACATACCTTGGAGAAAAGAGGTGCCCATTTTTATGCAGCACTTTTTCTGGTAGCGGTGATCCGTGTACTGTGTCAGTCCTAATATCAGTGTACAGATGTAGCCGTCTTTATCTTGACCCTTAACGCATTAAACACACAGCGGCAAGAAACTTTAACTTGACTTTTTCGATGACTTCTCGATGGCTTTTGTTGTGTGATATCACGCTGCAGCAAGTTATCAGAGTCAAGATAAACTTGGCTACATCTGTACGCCCCTGGCTGCCACTATACAATCACATCCCGTGTAAAGCTTCAGCCACATCTCCCAAAACACAGTGACAGCCTAATTCTCCACCTCTTGTAGTAGTGACGTTATGTTGTAAGTTTAAAAGAGGCCTCTGTTTATCTGGGCAAAGTATGGCACTCTCTGGGCACTAGTTGGCACTACTATATGGTACGTATGGCTCTACATGGTCACTGAACCTTATTTATCTGCCTTTTGTAGGGGTCTCGGCTACCAATTGAGCATCACACATGGGTACTGTATGGCACTGTCTGGGCACTACAAGGTACTCTCCAATAATGTGCACTATCTGGGCAAAGTATGGCACTCTCTGGGCACTAGTTGGCACTACAATATGGTACATATGGCTCTACATGATCACTGAACCCTATATATCTGCCTTTTGTAGGGGTCTCGGCTACCAATTGAGCATCACAGATGGGTACTGTATGGCACTGTCTGGGCACTACAAGGTACTCTCCAATAATCTGCACTATTTATCTGGGCACTGAATATTTTCAGAAAGTGAGAATTGCTGCAAAACTTCCCAAACTGCTCCTCAGTCTGTTTATTAGGGTGTCACAGGGCGATCTTTGATAAACACCTCACTTTGGGAAATCAGTGGCATTAGATCCAGGGGTTGGCGCAGGGTCCCTGTGCTGCCCGAGTCGGCCCCGGACTGGCTGCCCAGTATCAGTGCCATATACATAATGGGTAATGAGTAGATAAAGATTTGCCCTCATTTCAGTTCTGCAAATCCAGGACGTTCTCAGGCTCAGCGACCTCAACATACAAAGGGCTGTCCCTAAAATCCGAGCCGCTTGGCACCTTTCATCCTATTGTCCATTCATTACAGATGATGCCAATCTCAGATGATATGAAACGTCCGCGTCTCTTCCTGGTAGAAGCCGCTGAATTATTAGCAGGTAATTCCTGTATACAAAGGTCATTGCCCGGGGTCATGGTGATTATAAGAGATGTTATTACGTGTCATATAATCTCCTCATATTGTTAATCTGAACATTCACCGAGGCCAAAATAAAACTGCAGCTCCAGCAACTTTCCGCGGTGATTTATGATTTCAGCTCTTGGATCTCTTCTCCTTGTATTGATCCTGTATATTGATGCTGGTATCGAGGTCGTATCAGGCCATGGAAGTCGTACAGGAGTCAGATCAAAGATGTTTCTTGACTGCAAAAAGTGGTGCCCTGTGAGTGACTGTTATGGGGGCGCTATGACTGTAATTGTTATGGGGCTCCATGGCTATCACTGTTATGAAGGCACTAAGACCGCCACTGTCATAGCTGACTCTGTTATGGTGACACTTTGACTGACACTGTTATGGGGACACTGTAGCTGGATCTGTTATGGGGAAATGTGTATGTTACCGTTATGGGAGTACTGTAGCTGACTCTGATATGGTGACACTGTAACATTCACTGTTATGGGGGCACTGTAGCTGTGACTATTATAATAGCACTATAGCTGGCCCTGTTATGGTGACACTGTAGCTGTCACTGTTATGGGGAGTTGTAGTTGGCTCTGATATGGTAACATTGTGTCTATCACTGTTATGGGGACACTGTAGCTGGCTCTGATACGGTGACACTGTGGCTGTCACTGTTATGGGGAGCTGTAGTTGGCTCAGATATGGTGATACTGTGGCAGTCACTGTTATGGAGACACTGTAGCTGGCTCTGATATGGTGATACTATGGCTGTCACTGTTATGGAGACACTGTAGCTGGCTCAGATATGGTGATACTGTGGCAGTCACTGTTATGGAGACACTGTAGCTGGCTCTGATATGGTGATACTGTGGCTGTCACTGTTATGGAGACACTGTAGCTGGCTCTGATAAGGTGATACTGTGGCAGTCACTGTTATGGGGACACTATAGCTGGCTCTGATATGGTGATACTGTGGCAGTCACTGTTATGGAGACACTGTAGCTGTCTCTGATATGACACTGAGGCTATCATTGTTACAAGGCGTTGTAGCTGGCTTTCTTATGGGGGACCTGTGGCTGATACTGGCATGGTAAATTATGGCTATCACTGTTATGAGGGCACTGTGACCAGTGGCGTAGCTCAAGGCTCATGGACCCTGGTGCAAAAGATCAGCTTGGTTTTGTAATACTACAGGATACAGTAGTAGCATTAAGGCCGGGTTACCATGGGACGGATACTCTGCGTAAGGCTATGTTCACACGGGGTATTTTGCCGAGTTTTTTGATGCGGAAACCGCGTCGCAAAACTCGGCAAAAACGGCCCGAGAACGCCTCCCATTGATTTCAATGGGAGGCGTCGGTGTCTTTTTCCCGCGAGCAGTAAAACTGCCTCGCGGGAAAAAGAAGCGACATGCCCTATCTTCGGGCGCTTCCGCCTCTGACCTCCCATTGACTTCAATGGGAGGCAGAGAAAGCGTATTTCGTGCTGTTTTATGCCCGCGGCGCTCAATGGCCGCGGGTGAAAAACGGCGCGAAAATCACCGCGAAAATCAGCGTACAGGGAGAGGAAAATCTGCCTCAAAGTTCCAAACGGAATTTTGAGGCAGATATTCCTCCTGCAAAATACTCCGTGTGAACATAGCCTAAAAACCACGCAGCGAATCCGACCTGAAACCCGCAGTACATTCCGTCCAAAAACCGCACCACGTTGTGGTGCGTTTTTTTCGGATGGAATTTCCGCTGCGGAAGACAGCGATAAAAAACGTCATCCCGTCATGAAGGAGGAGGGAGTTCTGGGTAAGTATGATTTTTTTTTTTTTTTTTCCGTAGTTGCGATTTTTGCGACATAATCTTCAATAGGAAACCGACGGGTGACCGAGGGGGGGGGCTGAAAAAACGGGAAGTCCAGGTATGTTGACATGCCTGCTAAAAGTGCCAAACATGTAAGTGGGCTTGGTACCACCGCCTCCCCTATCTTCCGCTACCTAAGCCTCTGACTATGACTGATGCTCTTATGGGGGCACTGTAGCCTGCAGAATTTATAATAGTGGCCAATCTGTTGTCAGAGTTTTTTTTAATGAAAAGATAAAACTAAGAAGCGGCTGAGTGGAATGTTAAACGGGATGATTCAGGGACTTCTTGGATGCAGGTTCTAATTAAATGTAGTGAGGCGCCTATAGAATGATGAAATGCTCTGCAGGAACCTGACTGTGCTGCTATTTCCAGCTCTGCAATTCATTGTCTGTTATGTTCCTTCCCGGATCCTCCCCTATACTTATCCGGCTAATTGATAGCATGATACTTTATTACAAGCTCACGCTGTTGTTTGTGGATATAAAGAGAGGAACGCGGCCAAAATGTAATCATTAAAACAGGTCATCCATATTTAAGACCTGTACAGAGCAGCCTGAGGCAGAGCATCACTCCCGCTGCGCCTGTGCCGTCCTATTTATAGAGCTCTCCGGCAGGAAGATTTCATTGTGTGAGGCACTTCTGCTCTTAGATTAATGCGTCTGGCCATGCATTGAAAAACCCAGAAAGGAAAAAGTGACACGCTGGATATTTTGAGAATTTTTGCCAGATCTTTAGCATTTATCTCTTTTTTAATACTGCCCCCTATATACAAGAATATAACTACTATAATACTGCTCCTCTATACAAGAATATAACTACTATAATACTGCCCCTATATACAAGAATATAACTACTATAATACTGCTCCTCTATACAAGAATATAACTACTATAATACTGCTCCTCTATACAAGAATAGAACTACTATAATACTGCCCCCTATATACAAGAATATAACTACTATAATACTGCCCCTATATACAAGAATATAACTACTATAGTACTGCCCCCTATGTACAAGAATATAACTACTATAATACTGCCTCTTATATACAAGAATATAACTACTATAATACTGCCCCCTATATACAAGAATATAACTACTATAATACTGCTCCTATATACAAGAATATAACTACTATAATACTGACCCCTATATACAAGAATATAACTACTATAATACTGCTCCTATATACAAGAATATACCTACTATAATACTGCTCCTATATACAAGAATATAACTACTATAATACTGCTCCTATATACAAGAATATAACTACTATAATACTGCTCCTATATACAAGAATATAACTACTATAATACTGCCTCCTATATACAAGAATATATCTCCTATAATACTGCCCCTATATACAAGAATATAACTACTATAATACTGCCCCTATATACAAGAATATAACTACTATAATACTGCTTCTATATACAAGAATATAACTACTATAATACTGCCTCCTATATACAAGAATATATCTCCTATAATACTGCCCCTATATACAAGAATATAACTACTATAATACTGCCCCTATATACAAGAATATAACTACTATAATACTGCTTCTATATACAAGAATATAACTACTATAATACTGACCCCTATATACAAGAATATAACTACTATAATACTGCTCCTATATACAAGAATATAACTACTATAATACTGCTCCTATATACAAGAATATAACTACTATAATACTGCTCCTATATACAAGAATATAACTACTATAATACTGCCCCCTAAATACAAGAATATAACTACTATAATACTGCCCCCTATATACAAGAATATAACTACTATAATACTGCCCCCTATATACAAGAATATAACTACTATAATACTGCTCCTATATACAAGAATATAACTACTATAATACTGCTCCTATATACAAGAATATAACTACTATAATACTGCTCCTATATACAAGAATATAACTACTATAATACTGCCCCTATATACAAGAATATAACTACTATAGTACTGCCCCTATATACAAGAATATAACTACTATAATACTGCCCCCTATATACAAGAATATAACTACTATAACACTGCCCCTATATACAAGAATATAACTACTATAATACTGCTCCTATATACAGGAATATAACTACTATAATACTGCCCCTATATACAAGAATATAACTACTATAATACTGACCCCTATATACAAGAATATAACTACTATAATACTGCCTCCTATATACAAGAATATAACTACTATAATACTGCTCCTATATACAAGAATATACCTACTATAATACTGCTCCTATATACAAGAATATAACTACTATAATACTGCCCCTATATACAAGAATATAACTACTATAGTACTGCCCCTATATACAAGAATATAACTACTATAATACTGCTCCTATATACAAGAATATAACTACTATAATACTGCCCCCTATATACAAGAATATAACTACTATAATACTGCCCCCTATATACAAGAATATAACTACTAAAATACTGCCCCTATATACAAGAATATAACTACTATAATACTGCCCCTATAAACAAGAATATAACGACTATAATACTGCCCCTATATACAAGAATATAACTACTATAATACTGCCCCCTATATACAAGAATATAACGACTATAATACTACCCCTATGTACAAGAATATAACTACTAAAATACTGCCCCTATGTACAAGAATATATCTACTAAAATACTGCCCCTATATACAAGAATATAACTACTATAATACTGCTCCTATATATAAGAATATAACGACTATAATACTGCCTTCTATATACAAGAATATAACTACTATAATACTGCCCCCTATATACAAGAATATAACTACTATAATACTGCTCCTATATACAAGAATATAACTACTATAATACTGCTCCTATATACAAGAATATAACTACTATAATACTGCTCCTATATACAAGAATATAACTACTATAATACTGCCCCTATATACAAGAATATAACTACTATAGTACTGCCCCTATATACAAGAATATAACTACTATAATACTGCCCCCTATATACAAGAATATAACTACTATAACACTGCCCCTATATACAAGAATATAACTACTATAATACTGCTCCTATATACAGGAATATAACTACTATAATACTGCCCCTATATACAAGAATATAACTACTATAATACTGACCCCTATATACAAGAATATAACTACTATAATACTGCCTCCTATATACAAGAATATAACTACTATAATACTGCTCCTATATACAAGAATATACCTACTATAATACTGCTCCTATATACAAGAATATAACTACTATAATACTGCCCCTATATACAAGAATATAACTACTATAGTACTGCCCCTATATACAAGAATATAACTACTATAATACTGCTCCTATATACAAGAATATAACTACTATAATACTGCCCCCTATATACAAGAATATAACTACTATAATACTGCCCCCTATATACAAGAATATAACTACTAAAATACTGCCCCTATATACAAGAATATAACTACTATAATACTGCCCCTATAAACAAGAATATAACGACTATAATACTGCCCCTATATACAAGAATATAACTACTATAATACTGCCCCCTATATACAAGAATATAACGACTATAATACTACCCCTATGTACAAGAATATAACTACTAAAATACTGCCCCTATGTACAAGAATATATCTACTATAATACTGCCCCTATATACAAGAATATAACTACTATAATACTGCTCCTATATATAAGAATATAACGACTATAATACTGCCTTCTATATACAAGAATATAACTACTATAATACTGCCCCTATATACAAGAATATAACTACTATAATACTGCCCCTATATACAAGAATATATCTACTATAATACTGCCCCTATATACAAGAATATAACTACTATAATACTGCTCCTATATACAAGAATATAACTACTATAATACTGCTCCTATATACAAGAATATAACTACTATAATACTGCTCCTATATACAAGAATATAACTACTATAATACTGCCCCCTATATACAAGAATATAACTACTATAATACTGCCCCCTATATACAAGAATATAACTACTATAATACTGCCCCCTATATACAAGAATATAACTACTATAATACTGCTCCTATATACAAGAATATAACTACTATAATACTGCTCCTATATACAAGAATATAACTACTATAACACTGCCCCTATATACAAGAATATAACTACTATAATACTGCAGCTATATACAAGAATATAACTACTATAATACTGCTTCTATATACAAGAATATAACTACTATAATACTGACCCCTATATACAAGAATATAACTACTATAATACTGCTCCTATATACAAGAATATAACTACTATAATACTGCTCCTATATACAAGAATATAACTACTATAATACTGCTCCTATATACAAGAATATAACTACTATAATACTGCCCCTATATACAAGAATATAACTACTATAGTACTGCCCCTATATACAAGAATATAACTAATATAATACTGCCCCCTATATACAAGAATATAACTACTATAACACTGCCCCTATATACAAGAATATAACTACTATAATACTGCTCCTATATACAGGAATATAACTACTATAATACTGCCCCTATATACAAGAATATAACTACTATAATACTGACCCCTATATACAAGAATATAACTACTATAATACTGCCTCCTATATACAAGAATATAACTACTATAATACTGCTCCTATATACAAGAATATACCTACTATAATACTGCTCCTATATACAAGAATATAACTACTATAATACTGCCCCTATATACAAGAATATAACTACTATAGTACTGCCCCTATATACAAGAATATAACTACTATAATACTGCTCCTATATACAAGAATATAACTACTATAATACTGCCCCCTATATACAAGAATATAACTACTATAATACTGCCCCCTATATACAAGAATATAACTACTAAAATACTTCCCCTATATACAAGAATATAACTACTATAATACTGCCCCTATAAACAAGAATATAACGACTATAATACTGCCCCTATATACAAGAATATAACTACTATAATACTGCCCCCTATATACAAGAATATAACTACTATAATACTACCCCTATGTACAAGAATATAACTACTAAAATACTGCCCCTATATACAAGAATATATCTACTATAATACTGCCCCTATATACAAGAATATAACTACTATAATACTGCTCCTATATATAAGAATATAACGACTATAATACTGCCTTCTATATACAAGAATATAACTACTATAAGGGCATGACCACACATGGCGGAATTCCTCCGCAACTGTCCGCATCAATGCCGCACAGAATCTGCGTTGCAGATTCTGCAGCGGATCTGCACAAAATGTGCAGAAAATTGATGCGGACTGGCCGCTGCGGACTGCAGGAAAAGTGCTTCTCTTCTCCCTATTCAGTGCAGGATAGAGAGAAGGGACAGCACTTTCCCTAGTGAAAGTCAAAGAAATTCATACTTACCGCCCGTTGTCTTGGTGACGCGTCCCTCTTTCGGCATCCGGCCCGACCTCCCTGGATGACGCTCCAGTCCATGTGACCGCTGCAGCCTGTGCTTGGCCTGTGATTGGCTGCAGCCGTCACTTACACTGAAACGTCATCCTGGGAGGCCGGACTGGAGACAGAAACAGGGAGTTCTCGGTAAGTACGAACTTCATTTTTTTTTACAGATACATGTATATTGAGATCGGTAGTCACTGTCCCGGGTGCAGAAACAGTTACTGCCGATCGCTTAACTCTTTCAGCACCCTGGACAGTGACTATTTACTGACGTCTCCTAGCAACGCTCCCGTCATTACGGGAGCCCCATTGACTTCCTCAGTCTGGCTGTAGACCTAGAAATACATAGGTCCAGCCAGAATGAAGAAATGTCAAGTTAAAAAAGCAAGACGCATCCGCAGCACACATGACATGTGCATGACAGCTGCGGACTTCATTGCGGAACTTAGAATCTCCATTGAAGTCAATGGAGAAATTCCGCCATGAGTCCGCCACTGCTCCGCAACAGACAGAGCATGCTGCGGACACCAAATTCCGCTCCGCAGCCTATGCTCCGCAGCGGAATTGTACGCATCGTGTAAACGAACACTGCTAAATTAAAGTGAAAGTCAATGGAGAAACGGCTCCGCTGCGGAATAACGCTGCGGAGTGTCCGCAGCGGAATTTAAGTGAAATTCCGCCATGTGTGAACCCGCCCTAATACTGCCCCTATATACAAGAATATAACTACTATAATACTGCCCCTATATACAAGAATATAACTACTATAATACTGCCCCCTATATGCAAGAATATAACTACTACAATACTGCTCCTATATACAAGAATATAACTACTATAATACTGCCCCTATATACAAGAATATAACTACTATAATACTGCCCTCTATATACAAGAATATAACTACTATAATACTGCTCCTATATACAAGAATATAACTACTATAATACTGCCCCTATATACAAGAATATAACTACTATAATACTGCCCCTATATACAAGAATATAACTACTATAATACTGACCCCTATATACAAGAATATAACTACTATAATACTACCCCTATGTACAAGAATATAACTACTATAATACTGTCCCCTATATACATTAATATAACTACTATAATACTGCTCCTATATACAAGAATATAACTACTATAATACTGCCCCCTATATACAAGAATATAACTACTACAATACTGCTCCTATATACAAGAATATAACTACTATAATACTGCCCCTATATACAAGAATATAACTACTATAATACTGCCCTCTATATACAAGAATATAACTACTATAATACTGCTACTATATACAAGAATATAACTACTATAATACTGCCCTCTATATACAGGAAAATATATCAACTATAATACTGCCCCTATATACAAGAATATAACTACTATAATACTGCCCCTATATACAAGAATATAACTACCATAATACTGCCCCTATATACAAGAATATAACTACTATAATACTGTCACCTATATACAAGAATATAACTACTATAATACTGCCTCCTATATACAAGGATATAACTACTATAATACTACCCCTATATACAAGAATATAACTACTATAATACTGCCCCTATATACAAGAATATAACTACTATAATACTGTCACCCATATACAAGAATATAACTACTATAATACTGTCACCTATATACAAGAATATAACTACTATAATACTACTCCTATATACAAGAATATAACTACTATAATACTGATCCCTATATACAAGAATATAACTACTATAATACTGCCCCTATATACAAGAATATAACTACTATAATACTGCCCCTATATACAAGAATATAACTACTATAATACTACCCCTATGTACAAGAATATAACTACTATAATACTGCCCCCTATGTACAAGAATATAACTACTACAATACTGCTCCTATATACAAGAATATAACTACTATAATACTGCCCCTATATACAAGAATATAACTACTATAATACTGCCCTCTATATACAAGAATATAACTACTACAATACTGCTCCTATATACAAGAATATAACTACTATAATACTGCCCCTATATACAAGAATATAACTACTATAATACTACCCCTATGTACAAGAATATAACTACTATAATACTGTCCCCTATATACATTAATATAACTACTATAATACTGTCCCCTATATACATTAATATAACTACTATAATACTGCTCCTATATACAAGAATATAACTACTATAATATTGCCTCCTATATACAAGAATATAA
>NC_134688.1:9479117-9592968 GCF_050947455.1 Rhinoderma darwinii
ACCACCTCAGACTGGAACAGGATGGTGGCAGTGACTACCTGGGGTTTAGTCAGCTGGATGACATGTAGATGCTCCCACATCGCATGCTCCTTTGTATCGTTATAAATACTCCAGAACAAGTCTAGACTATATTGCAGCTTGAAACTGATGTCATAATTCCTGCTGGAGGGAACGTGGATCAGAGCGAACACCTCAGAAGCTTTAAACTTCATAAACTCCTTCAACAAAACTTTCCCAATGTAGAGTCTGGAGGGGAGGTTTTCCTCTGGTCCCGAGTACCTGATTCTGACCGCGTTCCTCCTCTGAGGTGTGGGGTTAGTCGGTCTTGTGACGCTGGAGAACAGTCTCCTGTACTGAGGTCTGTCAGCAGGGGGGTCAGGACTGGACCTCTCCTCAGCTGATTGTACTGCAGATCCTCCTGTGTCTGCTCCTGATCGCTGTGTAACCTGCACTCCATTCACTGACACTGCGGACAGCTGAACCTCCAGAACAGGGTCTGCAATGTCCGCCTCAGCCTGTGCCGCTGGTTCATCAGATAGACTGTCAATCACCGCGCTGAGCGAAGTCTCACTTACAATGTCAGTATATGTGGCACTTTCTTGCTCACTCCCAGGAGTGCCACTCGCATTCACTTCATCTGTACTGCACATAGAGTCTACTCCAGTTAACCCCTCGTCAGCTGGCACACATTTCTCTGCAGCTTTAGCAGCATTTTTGTTGACTGATTGCACAGACCCCACACATGATGAGAGATGTGATCCTCCAGCCACTGCACACTCATATCTTCCAGGGTTTCCCTGCTCCACAATATTATACACAATATTATAGTCAGTGTCTTTTTTTGCAATGATATTTTTTCTCTTCACAGTTTGGGCTCTGGTCTCCCTTTTATTCTCCATTGCCCGGTTCTTTATTTTGGGTACTGTGCATGATTCTTTCTGCAATCTCTCCTTCAATATCACCAGCTCACGTGTGCAAACATCCAGACACTCACATTTCATCAGCTTTGCCTTTGGATCAGTCTCTTGGTTAATTTCAGTTCTCAACTTGCGAACTTGCATTTCCTTTTTAAAGATATTTCTCTTTGTCATTTTTGTGCACAATTCACCAACATCGTGAGATTCAGTTGACTCACCAGCCACCATTTCCAGATCATCACCTCCACCATCTCCATGCTGCAGGCCAAACTCCAGACTCTGGGCTTTCCCAGGATCATCAGCCCAGGACCCCTCCCCTCCACCTGGGTCAGAAGCCATGCATAGTCCTAACAGGGAGCTCACAAGCACACGTCTATCCTCTCCTATGGACAAGAATATAACTACTATAATACTGCCCCCTATATACAAGAATATAACTACTACAATACTGCTCCTATATACAAGAATATAACTACTATAATACTGCCCCCTATATACAAGAATATAACTACTACAATACTGCTCCTATATACAAGAATATAACTACTATAATACTGCCCCTATATACAAGAATATAACTACTATAATACTGCCCTCTATATACAAGAATATAACTACTATAATACTGCTCCTATATACAAGAATATAACTACTATAATACTGCCCTCTATATACAGGAAAATATATCAACTATAATACTGCCCCTATATACAAGAATATAACTACTATAATACTGCCCCTATATACAAGAATATAACTACCATAATACTGCCCCTATATACAAGAATATAACTACTATAATACTGTCACCTATATACAAGAATATAACTACTATAATACTGCCTCCTATATACAAGGATATAACTACTATAATACTACCCCTATATACAAGAATATAACTACTATAATACTGCCCCTATATACAAGAATATAACTACTATAATACTGTCACCCATATACAAGAATATAACTACTATAATACTGTCACCTATATACAAGAATATAACTACTATAATACTACTCCTATATACAAGAATATAACTACTATAATACTGATCCCTATATACAAGAATATAACTACTATAATACTGCCCCTATATACAAGAATATAACTACTATAATACTGCCCCTATATACAAGAATATAACTACTATAATACTACCCCTATGTACAAGAATATAACTACTATAATACTGCCCCCTATGTACAAGAATATAACTACTACAATACTGCTCCTATATACAAGAATATAACTACTATAATACTGCCCCTATATACAAGAATATAACTACTATAATACTGCCCTCTATATACAAGAATATAACTACTACAATACTGCTCCTATATACAAGAATATAACTACTATAATACTGCCCCTATATACAAGAATATAACTACTATAATACTACCCCTATGTACAAGAATATAACTACTATAATACTGTCCCCTATATACATTAATATAACTACTATAATACTGTCCCCTATATACATTAATATAACTACTATAATACTGCTCCTATATACAAGAATATAACTACTATAATATTGCCTCCTATATACAAGAATATAACTACTATAATACTGCCCCCTATATACAAGAATATAACTACTATAATACTGCTCCTATATACAAGAATATAACTACTATAATACTGCCCCTATATACAAGAATATAACTACTATAATACTGCCCCTATATACAAGAATATAACTACTATAATACTGCTCCTATATACAAGAATATAACTACTATAATACTGCCCCTATATACAAGAATATAACTACTATAATACTACCCCTATGTACAAGAATATAACTACTATAATACTGCCCCCTATATACAAGAATATAACTACTATAATACTGCCCCTATATACAAGAATATAACTACTATAATACTACCCCTATGTACAAGAATATAACTACTATAATACTGCCCCTTATATACAAGAATATAACTACTATAATACTGCCCCTATATACAAGAATATAACTACTATAATACTGCCCCTATATACAAGAATATAACTACTATAATACTGCTCCTATATACAAGAATATAACTACTATAATACTGCCCCCTATATACAAGAATATAACTACTATAATACTGCCCCTTATATACAAGAATATAACTACTATAATACTGCCCCTATATACAAGAATATAACTACTATAATACTACCCCTATGTACAAGAATATGACTACTATAATACTGCCCCCTATATACAAGAATATAACTACTACAATACTGCTCCTATATACAAGAATATAACTACTATAATACTGCCCCTATATACAAGAATATAACTACTATAATACTGCCCTCTATATACAAGAATATAACTACTATAATACTGCTCCTATATACAAGAATATAACTACTATAATACTGCCCTCTATATACAAGAATATATCTACTATAATACTGCTCCTATATACAAGAATATAACTACTATAATACTGCCCCTATATACAAGAATATAACTACTATAATACTACCCCTATGTACAAGAATATAACTACTATAATACTGTCCCCTATATACATTAATATAACTACTATAAGGGCGGGTTCACACATAGCGGAATTTCACTTAAATTCCGCTGCGGACACTCCGCAGCGTTAATCCGCAGCGGAGCCGTTTCTCCATTGACTTTCACTTTAATTTAGCAGTGTTCGTTTACACGATGCGTACAATTCCGCTGCGGAGCATAGGCTGCGGAGCGGAATTTGGTGTCCGCAGCATGCTCTGTCTGTTGCGGAGCAGTGGCGGACTGGTTGCGGACTCATGGCGGAATTTCTCCATTGACTTCAATGGAGAGTCAAAATTCCGCAATGAAGTCCGCAGATCTTATGTGTGCTGCGGAGCGTATTGTTTTTACTACCATGACATTTCTTCATTCTGGCTGGACCTATGTATTTCTAGGTCTACAGCCAGACTGAGGAAGTCAATGGGGCTCCCGTAATGACGGGAGCGTTGCTAGGAGACGTCTGTAAATAGTCACTGTCCAGGGTGCTGAAAGAGTTACGCGATCGGCAGTAACTGTTTCTGCACCCGGGACAGTGACTACCGATCTCAATATACATGTATCTGTAAAAAAAAATATAAGTTCATACTTACCGAGAACTCCCTGCGTCTGTCTCCAGTCCGGCCTCCCAGGATGACGTTTCAGTGTAAGTGACGGCTGCAGCCAATCACAGGCCAAGCACAGGCTGCAGCGGTCACATGGACTGGAGCGTCATCCAGGGAGGTCGGGCCGGATGCCGAAAGAGGGACGCGTCACCAAGACAACGGGCGGTAAGTATGAATTTCTTTGACTTTCACTAGGGAAAGTGCTGTCCCTTCTCTCTATCCTGCACTGAATAGGGAGAAGAGAAGCACTTTTCCTGCAGTCCGCAGCGGCCAGTCCGCATCAATTTTCTGCACATTTTGTGCAGATCCGCTGCAGAATCTGCAACGCAGATTCTGTGCGGCATTGATGCGGACAGTTGCGGAGGAATTCCGCCATGTGTGGTCATGCCCTAATACTGCTCCTATATACAAGAATATAACTACTATAATACTGCCTCCTATATACAAGAATATAACTACTATAATACTGCCCCCTATATACAAGAATATAACTACTATAAGGGCGGGTTCACACATGGCGGAATTTCACTTAAATTCCGCTGCGGACACTCCGCAGCGTTAATCCGCAGCGGAGCCGTTTCTCCATTGACTTACACTTCTATTTAGCAGTGTTCGTTTACACGATGCGTACAATTCCGCTGCGGAGCATAGGCTGCGGAGCGGAATTTGGTGTCCGCAGCATGCTCTGTCTGTTGCGGACCAGTGGCGGACTCATGGCGGAATTTCTCCATTGACTTCAATGGAGATTCAAAGTTCCGCAATGAAGTCCGCAGCTGTCATGCACATGTCATGTGTGCTGCGGATGCGTCTTGCTTTTTTAACTTGACATTTCTTCATTCTGGCTGGACCTATGTATTTCTAGGTCTACAGCCAGACTGAGGAAGTCAATGGGGCTCCCGTAATGACGGGAGCTTTGCTAGGAGACGTCTGTAAATAGTCACTGTCCAGGGTGCTGAAAGAGTTAAGCGATCGGCAGTAACTGTTTCTGCACCCGGGACAGTGACTACCGATCTCAATATACATGTATCTGTAAAAAAATATATAAGTTCATACTTACCGAGAACTCCCTGCGTCTGTCTCCAGTCCGGCCTCCCAGGATGACGTTTGAGTCTAAGTGACGGCTGCAGCCAATCACAGGCCAAGCACAGGCTGCAGCGGTCACATGGACTGGCGCGTCATCCAGGGAGGTCGGGCTGGATGCCGAAAGAGGGACGCGTCATAAAGACAACGGGCGGTAAGTATGAAATTCTTTTACTTTCACTAGGGAAAGTGCTGTCCCTTCTCTCTATCCTGCACTGATAGGGAGAAGGGAAGCACTTTTCCCGCAGTCCGCAGCAGCTAGTCCGCATCAATGTACTGCACATTTTGTGCAGATCCGCAGCAGAATCTGCAACGCAGATTCTGTGCGGCATGGATGCGGACAGTTGCGGAGGAATTCCGCCATGTGTGGTCATGCCCTAATACTGCCCCTTATATACAAGAATATAACTACTATAATACTGCTCCTATATACAAGAATATAACTACTATAATACTGATCCCTATATACAAGAATATAACTACTATAATACTGCCCCTATATACAAGAATATAACTACTATAATACTGCCCCTATATACAAGAATATAACTACTATAATACTGTCACCTATATACAAGAATATATCTACTATAATACTGCCTCCTATATACAAGGATATAACTACTATAATACTGATCCCTATATACAAGAATATAACTACTATAATACTGTCACCTATATACAAGAATATAACAACTATAATACTGTCACCTATATACAAGAATATAACTACTATAATACTGCCTCCTATATACAAGAATATAACTACTATAATACTACTCCTATATACAAGAATATAACTACTATAATACTGTCACCTATATACAAGAATATAACGACTATAATACTGCCCCCTATATACAAGAATATAGCTACTATAATACTGCCCCCTATATACAAGAATATAACTACTATAATACTGTCCCCTATATACAAGAATATAACTACTATAATACTGCCCCTGTATACAAGAATATAACTACTATAATACTGCCCCTATATACAAGAATATAACTACTATAATACTGCTCCTATATACAAGAATATAACTACTATAATACTGCGCCCTATATAAAAGAATATAACTACTATAATACTGCCTCCTATATACAAGAATATAACTACTATAATACTGCCCCTATGTACAAGAATATAACTACTATAATACTGCCCCCTATATACAAGAATTTTAACTACTATAATACTGCCTCCTATATATAAGAATATAACTACTATAATACTGCTCCCTATATACAAGAATATAACTACTATAATACTGCCTCCTATATACAAGAATATAACTACTATAATACTGCACCCTATATACAAGTATATAACTACTATAATACTGCTCCTATAAATAAGAATATAACTGCTATAATACTGCCTCAATATACAAGAATAACAAGAATATATCTACTATAATGCTGCCCCCTATATACAAGAATATAACTACTATAATACTGCTCCTATATACAAGAATATAACTACTATAATACTGCCCCTATATACAAGAATATAACTACTATAATACTGCTCCTATATACAAGAATATAACTACTATAATACTGATCCTATATACAAGAATATAACTACTATAAAACTGCCCCTATATACAAGAATATAACTACTATAATACTGCCCCTATATATAAGAATATAACTACTATAATACTGACCCTATATACAAGAATATAACTACTATAATACTACCCCTATGTACAAGAATATAACTACTATAATACTGTCCCCTATATACATTAATATAACTACTATAATACTGCTCCTATATACAAGAATATAACTACTATAATACTGCCTCCTATATACAAGAATATAACTACTATAATACTGCCCCCTATATACAAGAATATAACTACTATAATACTGCCCCTTATATACAAGAATATAACTACTATAATACTGCTCCTATATACAAGAATATAACTACTATAATACTGATCCCTATATACAAGAATATAACTACTATAATACTGCCCCTATATACAAGAATATAACTACTATAATACTGACCCTATATACAAGAATATAACTACTATAATACTGTCACCTATATACAAGAATATATCTACTATAATACTGCCTCCTATATACAAGGATATAACTACTATAATACTGATCCCTATATACAAGAATATAACTACTATAATACTGTCACCTATATACAAGAATATAACTACTATAATACTGTCACCTATATACAAGAATATAACTACTATAATACTGCCTCCTATATACAAGAATATAACTACTATAATACTACTCCTATATACAAGAATATAACTACTATAATACTGTTCCCTATATACAAGAATATAACTACTATAATACTGTCCCTATATACAAGAATATAACTACTATAATGCTGTCACCTATATACAAGAATATAACGACTATAATACTGCCCCCTATATACAAGAATATAACTACTATAATACTGCCACCTATATACAAGAATATAACTACTATAATACTGTCCCCTATATACAAGAATATAACTACTATAATACTGCCCCTGTATACAAGAATATAACTACTATAATACTGCCCCCTATATACAAGAATATAACTACTATAATACTGCTCCTATATACAAGAATATAACTACTATAATACTGCGCCCTATATAAAAGAATATAACTACTATAATACTGCCTCCTATATACAAGAATATAACTACTATAATACTGCCCCTATGTACAAGAATATAACTACTATAATACTGATCCCTATATACAAGAATATAACTACTATAATACTGTCACCTATATACAAGAATATAACAACTATAATACTGTCACCTATATACAAGAATATAACTACTATAATACTGCCTCCTATATACAAGAATATAACTACTATAATACTACTCCTATATACAAGAATATAACTACTATAATACTGTCACCTATATACAAGAATATAACGACTATAATACTGCCCCCTATATACAAGAATATAGCTACTATAATACTGCCCCCTATATACAAGAATATAACTACTATAATACTGTCCCCTATATACAAGAATATAACTACTATAATACTGCCCCTGTATACAAGAATATAACTACTATAATACTGCCCCTATATACAAGAATATAACTACTATAATACTGCTCCTATATACAAGAATATAACTACTATAATACTGCGCCCTATATAAAAGAATATAACTACTATAATACTGCCTCCTATATACAAGAATATAACTACTATAATACTGCCCCTATGTACAAGAATATAACTACTATAATACTGCCCCCTATATACAAGAATTTTAACTACTATAATACTGCCTCCTATATATAAGAATATAACTACTATAATACTGCTCCCTATATACAAGAATATAACTACTATAATACTGCCTCCTATATACAAGAATATAACTACTATAATACTGCACCCTATATACAAGTATATAACTACTATAATACTGCTCCTATAAATAAGAATATAACTGCTATAATACTGCCTCAATATACAAGAATAACAAGAATATATCTACTATAATGCTGCCCCCTATATACAAGAATATAACTACTATAATACTGCTCCTATATACAAGAATATAACTACTATAATACTGCCCCTATATACAAGAATATAACTACTATAATACTGCTCCTATATACAAGAATATAACTACTATAATACTGATCCTATATACAAGAATATAACTACTATAAAACTGCCCCTATATACAAGAATATAACTACTATAATACTGCCCCTATATATAAGAATATAACTACTATAATACTGACCCTATATACAAGAATATAACTACTATAATACTACCCCTATGTACAAGAATATAACTACTATAATACTGTCCCCTATATACATTAATATAACTACTATAATACTGCTCCTATATACAAGAATATAACTACTATAATACTGCCTCCTATATACAAGAATATAACTACTATAATACTGCCCCCTATATACAAGAATATAACTACTATAATACTGCCCCTTATATACAAGAATATAACTACTATAATACTGCTCCTATATACAAGAATATAACTACTATAATACTGATCCCTATATACAAGAATATAACTACTATAATACTGCCCCTATATACAAGAATATAACTACTATAATACTGACCCTATATACAAGAATATAACTACTATAATACTGTCACCTATATACAAGAATATATCTACTATAATACTGCCTCCTATATACAAGGATATAACTACTATAATACTGATCCCTATATACAAGAATATAACTACTATAATACTGTCACCTATATACAAGAATATAACTACTATAATACTGTCACCTATATACAAGAATATAACTACTATAATACTGCCTCCTATATACAAGAATATAACTACTATAATACTACTCCTATATACAAGAATATAACTACTATAATACTGTTCCCTATATACAAGAATATAACTACTATAATACTGTCCCTATATACAAGAATATAACTACTATAATGCTGTCACCTATATACAAGAATATAACGACTATAATACTGCCCCCTATATACAAGAATATAACTACTATAATACTGCCACCTATATACAAGAATATAACTACTATAATACTGTCCCCTATATACAAGAATATAACTACTATAATACTGCCCCTGTATACAAGAATATAACTACTATAATACTGCCCCCTATATACAAGAATATAACTACTATAATACTGCTCCTATATACAAGAATATAACTACTATAATACTGCGCCCTATATAAAAGAATATAACTACTATAATACTGCCTCCTATATACAAGAATATAACTACTATAATACTGCCCCTATGTACAAGAATATAACTACTATAATACTGCCCCCTATATACAAGAATTTTAACTACTATAATACTGCCTCCTATATATAAGAATATAACTACTATAATACTGTTCCCTATATACAAGAATATAACTACTATAATACTGCCTCCTATATACAAGAATATAACTACTATAATACTGCACCCTATATACAAGTATATAACTACTATAATACTGCTCCTATATATAAGAATATAACTGCTATAATACTGCCTCTATATACAAGAATACAAGAATATAACTACTATAATGCTGCCCCCTATATACAAGAATATAACTACTATAATACTGCTCCTATATACAAGAATATAACTACTATGATACTGCCCCTATATACAAGAATATAACTACTATAATACTGCTCCTATATACAAGAATATAACTACTATAATACTTATCCTATATACAAGAATATAACTACTATAAAACTGCCCCTATATACAAGAATATAACTACTATAATACTGCCCCTATATATAAGAATATAACTACTATAATACTGACCCTATATACAAGAATATAACTACTATAATACTGCTACTATATACAAGAATATAACTACTATAATACTGCCCCATATATACAAGAATATAACTACTATAATACTGCCTCCTATATACAAGAATATAACTACTATAATACTGCCTCTATATACAAGAATATAACTACTATAATACTGCCCCCTATATACAAGAATATAACCACTATAATACTGCCCCTATATACAAGAATATAACTACTATAATACTGCCCCCTGAATATAACTACTATAATACTGCTCCTATATACAAGAATATAACTACTATAATACTGCCCCCTATATACAAGAATATTACTACTATAATACTGCCCCCTATATACCAGAATATAACTACTATAATACTGCCCCCTATATACAAGAATATAACTACTGTAATACTGCTCCTATATACAAGAATATAACTACTATAATACTGCCCCCTATATACAAGAATATAACTACTATAATACTACCCCTATATACAAGAATATAACTACTATAATACTGCCCCTATATACAAGAATATAACTACTATAATACTGCTCCTATATACCAGAATATAACTACTATAATACTGCTCCCTATGTACAAGAATATAACTACTATAATACTCCTCCTATGGAGAAGAATATTTATCTGAAAGAACGGCCGTACGAAGCCGCAGGCTAGGGGGAGGCCCCATGACGAGGGGAAGAGGAAGGGGAGGAGCCGAGGGGCGCGAGGGTGAGTTCGACGGCGTTCCGTGCTGAGCTCCAGTCTAACCCGGAAGTAACTAGAAGCAGGTTGTGTCCCTCGGCTCTCCTGGCAGCCCCGCAAAGCGTGACAGGGATGACGGAGGCACAAAATTTAATGCAGCAGCTCGGGAGATTGGCGACCGAGCGGTGTACGGACTGGCTGAGGTCCCTGCTGGCCGGCGGGAAAACCGCCGGTGATCGGCACAGCTGCGCCCATGACAGACGGCACATTAGGAGTCATGTCATTAGGAGAGGCGGAGGCGCATGGGAGATTGCTGGACCGCGATCCCCAGAAGGTGAATCCACGGCGGTCCAGGAGGGCCAGGCCGCCAGCAAGGGTGAGCCCAGATGGAACTCCTAGGGCCCAGCGCAGGGTTGGGAGCCCCACCAGGGACCCTGGAGGCCGGGGCCTTCAGCCCTCTAATTCTGGCCGTAGGCCCAGGCTGGCAGGAATCTCGTCTCCCAGCTGGGCCGGGGGGTCTGGTCCCCAGAAGGCGGGGGACGCCCTCAGGCCCCAGGACAATGGTGCCAGGATCTGCGGTAGGCCGACCTGGCGATGCTCCAGTCGGGCGGCCTGCCAGTCTCCGTGATGACATCGCTGGCGGCGGCATCGCTCAGCGACCACAGCCGGTGGTCGTGCAGGGCAACGGCGGTGGCTAGCACCCCACAGGCTCGGCGATGGAGAACAAAAGGGCGCGGACATCGAGGACGGTGTTGTTACAAGCATGGGCGGAGGGCGGCTGGAGCAGCCCTCCAGGGACGGCTGAGACGGGCTACGAGACCTACGAGGAGGACCATGTTAGAGAACAGGGAGCATTTGAAGGAGGACGACGGGATGATCCGGTTTCGCCAGCTGTTGGGCCCACAGTTCCTACGCAGCTAGGTGAGTACACAAGTCCATATCTTAGTCAGGCTAGCCTTAGGGGGTTAGGAAAGGAATCATGTGCTGGTGGGGTAGGGCAGGGGCAGGACAATAGTTTGCATGATTTGTTGGGAGATGTAAGGGAATTATTGTCGCGGTGCGAGAATGTTAGTTTATGGGGGAGCCCGTCGCAGGTTGATGCATGGGCGGAGGCCGCAGGTGCGTCTCAGAGGTCGCACGGGACATGCACTGGGGGGCAGGTGGTTACAGTTCGGGAGGCGGGCGTGGCGGTGTCAGTTCAGATTGATAAGGATGGAGAGCTTGATCGGGTGCGGTTAGATGATAAGACAAAGGGAGAGGTTTACGTTTGCTTTGAGGGCCCCCTGGGAGCACATTTAAAACCTGAGGTTAAAGAGGCTCTGTCACCAGATTTTGCAACCCCTATCTGCTATTGCAGCAGATCGGCGCTGCAATGTAGATAAGAGTAACGTTTTTATTTTTTAAAAACGAGCATTTTTGGCCAAGTTTTGACCATTTTTGTATTTATGCAAATGAGGCTTGCAAAAGTACAACTGAGCGTGTTTAAAAGTAAAAGTACAACTGGGCGTGTTTAAAAGTAAAAGTCCAAGTGGGCGTGTATTATGTGCGTACATCGGGGCGTTTTTACTTCTTTTACTAGCTGGGCGTTCTGACGAGAAGTATTATCCACTTCTCTTCACAACGCCCAGCTTCTGGCAGATCACGCTGTGACGTCACTTCCCCAGGTCCTGCATCGTGTCAGACGAGCGAGGACACATCGGCACCAGAGGCTTCAGTTGATTCTGCAGCAGCATCGGCGTTTGCAGGTAAGTAGCTACATCGACTTACCTGCTGATGCTGCTGCAGAATCTTCTGTAGCCTCTGGTGCCGATGTGTCCTCGCTCGTCTGACACGATGCAGGACCTGTGAGTGACGTCACAGTGCTGCACTGTCAGAAGCTGGGCGTTCTGAAGAGAAGTGGATGATACTTCCATACACAACGCCCAGCTAGTAAAAGTAGTAAACACGCCCCGATGTACGCACATAATACACGCCCAGTTGTACTTTTACTTTTAAACACGCCCAGTTGTACTTTTGCAAGCCTCATTTGCATAAATACAAAAATGGTCATAACTTGGCCAAAAATGCTTGTTTTTTAAAAATAAAAACGTTACTGTAATCTACATTGCAGCGCCGATCTGCTGCAATAGCAGATAGGGGTTGCAAAATCTGGTGACAGAGCCTCTTTAAGGAGAAGATATGGAAGTACGAGTATGTGAAGATTTTTTCACTGCTACCACTGGAGAAATTTGGATAAGCCAAAGCAGGTGGAGAGTAAGAAAGAGGAGGAGGAGAAGCGTAGGTATAGATTAATACCCCAAACTTTTACCAACTGGTTGCAGGCGTTTGCTATATTAGCAAGTGTCATAGGGGATAACTGCTCCGGACTCTTCTGCTATCTAGATGCCATAGGGGAGGCGTACAGGGGTTACGAGGGGATGACCTGGCTCAGATACGACGAGCAGTTCAGACAGCGTAAGGCGGTCCGCCCCAGTATACGGTGGGATCAGAAGGACATTGGGTTATTGTAAAGGATCTGCCAGGCACAACTTCTGTGTATACTCCCAAAGGTAATCAGTCTGCACCTGAGTCTATGTCTCTGAGACTGACTCCATCTTCCACCACTCAGGATGGCAGGCTTAGGAGCGAGAGAGCCTATCGCAGCCTGGCCAGACGGAGCTAGCTCCCGCCCTCTGTCTATTTTTACCTGCCTTTCCTGTTCCTCCTTTGCTTGTGATTCTTCTATTGTGGGGATGATAAGCATCAAGTGAACACCTGTCCTAGGCGCAAGAATAAGCAGCCGGAAAACTTCCGTGCCTAAGTGACCATCGGGGAGGTCACTTGGGCGCACAGGTATTTCCCGTAAATATGAAACGTAATAAAATCTTGCTTCCCTTTCAGGTCTCTTTTGGTGGTAGGTCTGCTACCGGCAGTGCCTTCATGGATTCAGGGTCTTCTGCTAATATCATGTCTGTGGAATTTGCTATGTCTCTAGCTATGCCATTGATTGATTTGCCTAAACCTGTCCCGGTAGTGGGTATCGACTCCACTCCTCTTGCTAATGGTTATTTTACACAGCATACCCCTGTTTTTGAACTCCTTGTTGGCTCCATGCATTTGGAGCAGTGCTCTGTACTGGTGAGGCAGGGATTATCGTACGATTTGGTTCTAGGCCTTCCCTGGTTGCAGTTGCATAATCCCACGTTTCACTGGAATACTGGGGATCTTACCAAATGGGGTAATGAATGCTTGACGTCATGTTTTTCTGTTAATTCTATTTCTCCCCCTGAGGAGGTGAACACGCTATTTGAGTTTGTTCAGGACTTCGCTGATGTTTTCTCTAAGGAGGCCTCCGAAGTGTTACCTCCTCATAGAGAATACGATTGCGCTATCGATTTGGTACCAGGAGCTAAGCTCCCTAAGGGTAGGATATTTAATCTCTCTTGTCCCGAACGTGAAGCCATGAGAGAGTATATCCAGGAATGCCTGGCCAAGGGTTACATTCGTCCCTCTTCTTCTCCGGTAGGTGCTGGCTTCTTCTTCGTAGGGAAGAAGGATGGTGGTCTTAGGCCATGCATTGACTACCGTAACTTGAATAAGGTCACTGTAAGGAACCAGTACCCCCTTCCTTTGCTTCCTGATCTCTTTAATCAGGTTCAGGGGTCCAATGGTTCTCTAAGTTTGATCTACGGGGGGCTTATAACCTTATCCGCATCAGAGAGGGGGATGAGTGGAAGACTGCGTTTAACACGCCCGAAAGTCATTTCGAATACCTCGTCATGCCCTTTGGGTTGTGTAATGCTCCTGCGGTCTTCCAGAATTTCATAAATCAGATTTTAAGAGATTACCTGGGGGTATTTCTTGTAGTGTACCTTGATGACATACTGGTGTTTTCCAAGGACTGGTCCTCCCACATTGAGCATGTCAGGAAGGTGCTCCAGGTCCTTCGGGAAAACAAACTGTTTGCGAAAACCGAAAAATGTGTGTTTGGGGTACAGGAGATACCATTTTTGGGTCAAATCCTCACTCCTCATGAATTCCGCATGGACCGCGCCAAGGTCCAGGCTGTGGCGGAATGGGTCCAACCTGCCTCCCTGAAGCCGTTACAGTGTTTCTTGGGGTTCGCTAATTATTACAGGAGATTTATTGCTAACTTCTCGGTCATCGCTAAGCCTCTTACGGACCTCACTCGCAAAGGTGCTGATCTCCTCCACTGGCCTCCTGAGGCTGTCCAGGCTTTTGAGGTCCTTAAGAAGTGTTTTATCTCGGCCCCGGTGCTGGTTCAGCCCAACCAAATGGAGCCATTTATCGTGGAGGTTGACGCATACGAGGTGGGAGTGGGGGCTGTCTTGTCCCAGGGTACCAGGTCCCTCACCCATCTCCGTCCCTGTGCCTACTTCTCCAGGAAGTTTTCGCCCACTGAGAGTAACTATGATATTGGCAACCGCGAACTCTTAGCCATTAAATGGGCATTTGAAGAGTGGCGCCACTTCCTGGAGGGGGCTAGGCACCAGGTAACGGTCCTTACCGACCACAAGAATCTGGTTTTCCTAGAATCTGCCCGGAGGCTAAACCCGAGACAAGCTCGATGGGCGTTATTTTTTACCAGATTCAACTTTTTGGTTACCTATAGGGCTGGGTCTAAAAATATTAAGGCCGATGCACTGTTGCGTAGCTTCATGGCCAGTCCTCCTTCGGAGGAAGATCCTGCTTGTATTTTGCCTCCTGGTATAATCATTTCTTCTATTGATTCTGATTTAGTCTCTGAAATTGCTGCTGATCAAGGTTCAGCTCCCGGGAAACTTCCTGAGGACAAGCTGTTTGTTCCCCTGCAATTCCGGCTAAGGGTACTTAGGGTAAATCATGACTCCGCACTATCTGGTCATCCTGGCATCCTGGGTACCAAACACCTCATTGCCAGAAACTATTGGTGGCCTGGGTTGCCTAAAGACGTTAAGGCCTACGTCGCCGCTTGTGAGGTTTGTGCTAGGTCCAAGACTCCCAGGTCCCGACCAGCGGGCTTACTACGTTCTTTGCCCATTCCCCAGAGACCTTGGAACCATATCTCCATGGATTTTATCACCGATTTGCCTCCATCTCAAGGCAAGTCGGTGGTGTGGGTTGTAGTAGACCGCTTCAGTAAAATGTGCCACTTTGTGCCCCTCAAGAAACTACCCAATGCCAAGACGTTAGCCACCTTGTTTGTCAAACACATCCTGCGTCTCCATGGGGTCCCTGTCAATATTATACACAAAAAGGCTCAGGCAAGCAATTACGATAATAGGCTAGGAGCTAAATAGGTAAAGCATCCTCCTTAAATGTAAAGAATAGGCAACTCCCATATATTGAATATAAACAGAAGAACGAAAAAAGGGGAGCTAAGATAGCCAAAGATCATTTAAATAGATATCTTTATTAACATATAAATACAAATATTAAAAAGTTTGCAACAGGACATGAAGACACTGTAATAACCACTACAACACGATAGAACAGACTCAACATAATGATCCAGGGTAAGTCTAACACTGGTATAGGTATGTGGCAGAAGAGATATGGCATGGAGCTAACAGGTTACTAAAATCCGTAGAGCCCTAGTGCTAAGCACAATGGGTGGGTGACACAGGAAAAGAACCAATGTTACCGACAAGTAAGAATATATAGCAAGAAATGCCCACTCATCTAAACTTAGAAGAGCTTACCCATAGTGTCGGGACCAGGAGAGTCGATCAAGCGTGTTGGTGAACCCCGACGCGCGTTTCACCGTATGCTTCCTCTGGGGGTGTTATTGTGTCTCAAATGGGACAGCCTTTTATGTGGTACGTCATGTCTAAGATGACCAATCGCAATTCTTCCTACACACCGTCATTCCAACGCGTCACGGCGCGCATCCCCTGCACAGAGCCGGAAGCGAGGCATCCCCCACTTCCTGCCCCCGGCGCCATAGCGCAGGTCCGGCATCCCCGACGCGTACAGGGATCCCGAGCATGCGCAGTGCACCATAGGAGGCAGGAACGGGGATGAACCAAGCACCCGACACGCACAGGGAAGGCGCGCACCTCATTGGAGGAAGATGGGAGGGAGTGTATTGCCGAGGAAAGGAAGAGAAGTGAGTATAGTAATGAACATTGTGTATAAAACGCAAATCCAATTAAATTTAGACCGGAAAACATGAACCATATAACTCACTAGTAAAGAAGAAGGATAAGGAACATAGAATGGTCATATATACGATTCATGGCCTGTGCCGTGCATGTTCAAAATATACGTGTAGTGAAGGACATTATATGTGTTATATAAAGAAATAATAATGTAGAATAAACTAACTTAACATAAGACTAGGGGCACAGATGTTAGTCTGGAAACCTAGATATGAGGGAAATAAACAAATATATTCCCAATAAAAGGTGAAGAAAAAATAATAATAATAACAAATAATAAGTGAAAATTTTTTTTAAATAATAAATAGAATAAAAATCAAAAATATGTATTGAAAAATATATAATTAAATTGTATGCATAACTAAAGTCACATGCGCAAACACCATGTAATTGGCACGCAATACATACAATGACAATTATGAAAAGTGTAAGTGATCATATTTATCCACAACACAGGATATGACAATAACCATAAACATAAATATTATGTCATAATTAGATACATCGTTTGTAGACAAATGCCTAAATAGCATTCATCTGTCCAATAATTACTATAATGGGCTAAAAATACATAGAAAGAGTATAATACTACTAGAAGCATCATGTTCCCAGAAAAGATACATGTGCGTAAAGACACACATGCATGTTGTGCGTCATAATATATTCAAATTCTCTTCTTTATTCTCGGAAGTGCAGTCAAGTATTGATGTCCAGGATCGCATCAGAGATAGGAAAAAAGACCGTCCCAGGGTAAGTAGATAAAATGCCTATATAGCAAAAATAAGACACAACTGTTAAAAAATTAAAAACAATAGGTGGTAGGAATTTCTTGATAAAGCCTTGGATAGGGGTACCATCCCAAAGAAAATTTATGAAGGTCTCTATGTTGAGGCACCTAAGATCCCTACACTTTACCTTCTACCTAAGGTACACAAAAACCTCTTGGATCCCCCAGGACGTCCGATCGTGTCAGGTATTGGTGGTCTCTGTGACCCAATTTGTCATTTTGTTGATTACTACCTCAAATCTTTGGTCTCCGAGTTACCATCATACGTTAGAGACACGACGGAGGTCTTGGGGAGATTGGATGGAATTCAGATCGAATCTGATATGTTGTTAGTCACGGCTGATGTGGAGTCCTTATATACATGCATACGGCATAGTGATGGTTTGGAGGCGGTCCGCTTCTTCTTGGGGATGAGCAACCGGGATGGTGAGATGTCCAATTTTATTCTGGAACTTCTCCAGTATATCTTGACCCATAATTTTTTCGTATTTAAGGACCATTACTACCTGCAGACCAGAGGCACTGCGATGGGCGCGGCCTTTGCGCCATCCTATGCGAACCTGTTTCTCGGCTTCTGGGAGAGGCAGGTTTTTCATGGGGATGGCGCTCGGGCCGCTGAACATGTGCAGTGCTGGTATCGATACATCGATGATATTCTCTTTATCTGGCAGGGGTCAGAGAGTAGCTTGGCGACATTTATGCAGCAGTTGAATTTAAATTCGTTTAATATCAAACTAACCTATAAGTCACATAAACAACAGATTGATTTTTTAGATATAGGAATTTTTGCTGATTGTGATGGTTTCCTTCAGACTGATGTCTTTAGAAAATCCACATCAGTAAATTCACTGCTGCACGCCACGTCCTTTCATACTCGGTCTACTGTAAAAGCCATCCCGGTTGGGCAGTTCATCAGGATGAGGCGGATCTGCTCCACAAACCAACTCTTTGAACAACAGGCAGAGGATTTGAGAGTCAGATTTGAGGACAGAGGCTATAGTACACGTACTATAAAGTCAGGGTACAATCGGGCCAGACATACACCACGGCGCGATTTATTACGCACTAAAACGCCTGTAACCGCTGACAATAATGTCCGCTTTATCACCACCTATAATAGTCAGTGGGAGAAGATGAGGTCAATCCTTGGGCAACATTGGCCCATTTTAAGATCGGAACCTGCCCTGGCTCAATGCCTACCTCCGAGACCGTCTATGACAGCCAAAAGGAGCAAAAACCTCAAAGACCTTCTAACAAATAGTCATTACGTGCCCAAATATGGTAATCCATTTGGCCCATGCAAACCCAAGACTGGATGTTACCCGTGCGGTGACTGTAGTGCATGTCCCAACATGAGCCGAGCCAAAGATTTTATAACCGCTGATGGATTAAGAACTTTTGAGATCAGGGACTACATTTCTTGTAGTACCACACACGTTGTTTATTACGCGTTGTGTGGGTGTCCCAAAATATACGTAGGTCTGACATCCAGACAACTGCGAATACGCACCCGGGAACACATACGGGATATCATTGGAGCCAAAAAAATAACTGATTACCAACAACTGAAGACTTTACCGCGACACTTTAAACAATTTCACGATTGTAACCCTAAGTCGCTCATGATTCGCGGAATTGACCGCATACACTGTGGCATCAGAGGGGGTGATTTGAGGAAGATTTTGGCTCAGCGAGAGTGTATGTGGATTGTTAAACTGGGAACCATGGTCCCTGGCGGACTCAATGAACAACTCAACTTTGCTCCCTTTCTATAAAAATAAAAAAATTCCTACCACCTATTGTTTTTTAATTTTTTAACAGTTGTGTCTTATTTTTGCTATATAGGCATTTTATCTACTTACCCTGGGACGGTCTTTTTTCCTATCTCTGATGCGATCCTGGACATCAATACTTGACTGCACTTCCGAGAATAAAGAAGAGAATTTGAATATATTATGACGCACAACATGCATGTGTGTCTTTACGCACATGTATCTTTTCTGGGAACATGATGCTTCTAGTAGTATTATACTCTTTCTATGTATTTTTAGCCCATTATAGTAATTATTGGACAGATGAATGCTATTTAGGCATTTGTCTACAAACGATGTATCTAATTATGACATAATATTTATGTTTATGGTTATTGTCATATCCTGTGTTGTGGATAAATATGATCACTTACACTTTTCATAATTGTCATTGTATGTATTGCGTGCCAATTACATGGTGTTTGCGCATGTGACTTTAGTTATGCATACAATTTAATTATATATTTTTCAATACATATTTTTGATTTTTATTCTATTTATTATTTAAAAAAATTTTTCACTTATTATTTGTTATTATTATTATTTTTTCTTCACCTTTTATTGGGAATATATTTGTTTATTTCCCTCATATCTAGGTTTCCAGACTAACATCTGTGCCCCTAGTCTTATGTTAAGTTAGTTTATTCTACATTATTATTTCTTTATATAACACATATAATGTCCTTCACTACGCGTATATTTTGAACATGCACGGCACAGGCCATGAATCGTATATATGACCATTCTATGTTCCTTATCCTTCTTCTTTACTAGTGAGTTATATGGTTCATGTTTTCCGGTCTAAATTTAATTGGATTTGCGTTTTATACACAATGTTCACTACTATACTTACTTCTCTTCCTTTCCTCGGCGATACACTCCCTCCCATCTTCCTCCAATGAGGTGCGCGCCTTCCCTGTGCGTGTCGGGTGCTTGGTTCATCCCCGTTCCTGCCTCCTATGGTGCACTGCGCATGCTCGGGATCCCTGTACGCGTCGGGGATGCCGGACCTGCGCTATGGCGCCGGGGGCAGGAAGTGGGGGATGCCTCGCTTCCGGCTCTGTGCAGGGGATGCGCGCCGTGACGCGTTGGAATGACGGTGTGTAGGAAGAATTGCGATTGGTCATCTTAGACATGACGTACCACATAAAAGGCTGTCCCATTTGAGACACAATAACACCCCCAGAGGAAGCATACGGCGAAACGCGCGTCGGGGTTCACCAACACGCTTGATCGACTCTCCTGGTCCCGACACTATGGGTAAGCTCTTCTAAGTTTAGATGAGTGGGCATTTCTTGCTATATATTCTTACTTGTCGGTAACATTGGTTCTTTTCCTGTGTCACCCACCCATTGTGCTTAGCACTAGGGCTCTACGGATTTTAGTAACCTGTTAGCTCCATGCCATATCTCTTCTGCCACATACCTATACCAGTGTTAGACTTACCCTGGATCATTATGTTGAGTCTGTTCTATCGTGTTGTAGTGGTTATTACAGTGTCTTCATGTCCTGTTGCAAACTTTTTAATATTTGTATTTATATGTTAATAAAGATATCTATTTAAATGATCTTTGGCTATCTTAGCTCCCCTTTTTTCGTTCTTCTGTTTATATCCCTGTCAATATTGTTTCGGACAGAGGGGTACAATTTGTTTCATTGTTTTGGAGAGCCTTCTGTAAAAAGTTGGGGATTGATCTGTCCTTCTCCTCCGCCTTCCATCCTGAAACTAATGGCCAAACTGAGAGGACTAATCAATCTCTAGAACAATATTTAAGGTGTTTTATCTCTGACTGTCAATATGATTGGGTCTCATTCATTCCCTTCGCCGAATTTTCCCTTAATAACCGGGTCAGTAACTCGTCAGGGGTCTCCCCCTTTTTCTGTAATTTTGGGTTTAACCCACGGTTCTCCTCCGTTTCACCTGGTAGTTCCAACAATCCCGAGGTAGAGGTCGTTCATCGGGAACTGTGCACAGTCTGGGCCCAGGTTCAGAAGAACATAGAGGCGTCCCAGAGCATACAAAATACTCAGGCAGATAGAAGACGTTCTGCTAACCCCTTGTTTATGGTCGGGGATCTGGTGTGGTTGTCGTCTAGGAACTTGCGCCTTAAGGTCCCGTCCAAGAAGTTTGCTCCCCGGTTTATTGGGCCGTATAAGGTCATTGAAGTCCTCAATCCTGTCTCCTTCCGACTGGAGTTGCCCCCATCTTTTCGAATACACGACGTGTTTCATGCCTCCCTCCTTAAACGCTGCTCCCCGTCCTTGGCTCCCTCGAGGAAACCTCCTGTTCCCGTTCTCACCCCTGAGGGGGTGGAATTCGAGGTGGCCAAGATTGTGGACAGCAGGATGGTCCAGGGCTCCCTCCAGTACCTGGTCCATTGGAGAGGATACGGGCCTGAGGAGAGGACTTGGGTACCCGCCCGGGATGTTCACGCTGGGGTATTGGTCAGGAAGTTCCACCTTCGTTTCCCCAATAAACCAGGTCCACTTAGAAAGGGTCCGGTGGCCCCTCATAAAAGGGGGGGGTACTGTAAAGGATCTTCCAGGCACAACTTCTGTGTATACACCCTTAGGTAATCAGTCTGCACCTGAGTCTATGTCTCTGAGACTGACTCCATCTTCCACCACTCAGGATGGCAGGCTTAGGAGCGGGAGAGCCTATCGCAGCCTGGCCAGATGGACCTAGCTCCCGCCCTCTGTCTATTTATACCTGCCTTTCCTGTTCCTCCTTTGCTTATGATTCTTCTCGTGTGGTTTCCTGGCCCAGCTACAGCTTCTATCTATTTGATCCTGCTCCATACTGACCCTGGCTTGCTGACTACTCTCCTGCTCTGCGTTTGGTACCTCGTGCACTCCTGGTTTGACTCGGCTCGTTCACCACTCTTGTTGCTCACGGTGTTGCCGTGGGCAACTGCCCCATTTCCCTTGGCTTTGTGTACCCTTGTCTGTTTGTCTCGTGCACTTGCTGAGCGTAGGGACCGCCGCCCAGTTGTACCCCGTCGCCTATGGCGGGTCGTTGCAAGTAGGCAGGGACAGAGTGGCGGGTAGATTAGGGCTCACTTGTCCGTTTCCCTACCCCCATCATTACAGTTATGGTTGAGGGTAATGGCATCAGTGAGGTTTGGCAGGGAGTCCTTTCCAGGTGGGGCCGGGGGGTCCGGCCAGTATGGACAAGAGAAAGGGGCGGGCCAGTCGGGTGGGGCTGCAAGCAGCAAAATGGGTTTGTGCTGGCAATTTAATGACGGCCAATGTAAGTTCGGGGCAGGATGCAAGTTCAAGCACTCCTGCTCCGTTTGCGGGGGGCGTCCCATGGGTCATCCCGCTGCTTCAAAAAAGGAAAGGGAGCCGGTGCAGGTGCCCATGGGGGAGACACCGGTGAAGCTGGCAGGGATGTTGCCGTATCTAGGTAGATATCCGGATAGGGAGAGGGCAAGGTTGCTGGAGGCTGGTTTTAGGCACGGGTTTCGTATTCCTCCGCCGCAGCATGAGGTCCCCTTTTCGTTGCGTAACTTAAAGTCGACACGGGAGTTCCCATCTATAGTGACAGAAAAGTTGAGCAAGGAGGTGGGGCTGGGTAGAATGGCGGGGCCTTTTGTTTCGCCCCCCCCTTTCTGAATTTGGTGGTTTCCCCACTGGGGGTGGTTCCCAAGAAGGAACACATCAAGTTTCGGCTTATTCATCACCTGTCGCATCCAAAGGGGGCTTCTGTGAATGATGGCATCGATCCGTCTATATGTTCAGTGGTTTACACTTCATTTGATGTGGCTGTTGAGTTTCTGGACCGGTACAATGGCCGATCAGTTATCATGGCACCGGTGGTTACTAGTTTGATTGCAACTTATTCACCGATGCGGCTAGTGGTGTGGGTTTCGGCGCTTACTGCGGGGGGCAATGGTGTGTGGGGCAGTGGCCCGTCACATGGGTGGCGGAGGGCTGGGTTCGGAGCCTGGCCATTTTGGAGTTGTTTCCCATTGTCATAGCAGTTACAATATGGGGGGAGCAGTTTAGGAACAGGAAGGTGCGGTTTCACTGTCACAATATGGGGGTGGTGATGGCAATTAACAATGTTTCGGCGTCATCTCCCCCTGTTGTCTGTTTGTTGCGATATCTAGTATTGTTGTGTTTGTCTTTGAATGCGTGGGTTACTGCGGTGCACGTATCGGGGGTCGACAACTCAATAGCGGATTCTCTTTCTCGGTTACAGTGGGACCGGTTCCGGCTGTTGGCCCCAGAAGCGGAGGCGGAGGGGCTCGTCTGTTCGGCGCACTTGTGGGATCGGGTCGGCTGATCCGTTCGTCGTTGGCTCCAGGGACATGGTTAGCGTATGAGGCAGCGTGGAGAGATTGGGAGGAGTGGTTGACTGCAGTGGAGGGTGTGGTAACGGATGACGATTGGATGGCTGCGTTGCTTGCGTTTTTGGGTGATATGTCGGCTGCGGGTTGGTCGGTCGCGAAGGTGAATTGCTTTGTGGTGGCCTTGGCTTTTGTATGCAAATGGCGGGGACGGCGGGACGTCACAAAGGATTTTCTGGTCGGCCAGGCCCTGAGGGGGTTTAGAAGGGGACGGATGGTGGCTGATAGGCGGCGCCCCGTGTCATTTGCACCTCCGGATATGAGGTAGGTTTGTTTAGATTGGCTTCTCCTGGGCAGTTTTCGGAGCACTTACGGTGGTGTGCACTTGAATGCAGTGGGTGTGGATTTGTGGGCATTGAGGATTCAGGAAGGCATAGAGCGGGCTTTGGTGATGTGGGGGAACTCGCATACTTGAGGGGGTCAAGATATGCTCGCTGTGGCGGGGTTGGGGGTCCTTGGAGTTGGTCAAGTTTGGTGGGGGAGGTACTAATAGTAGGGATGGTCCCTCCCATGATTATGTTCTGGGGGACCTGGTGAATTTGGGCTCCTTCTGGGTGGTGTCCCGAGGAGTAGGTACATGTGACTTTTTAGCCATCTGCGGTTGGTCACGGTGCCCCTGAGCCTATGTTTTGGACGGCTGGCGGTAAAATTACATTGTATGGGCAGATTGGCGCCAGATCCTCCTTCCTGAGCTTCAATGTTATGTAAATTGTGGTTATTTATTTCCTGTGTATTGATGTGTGGAATTGTTTTGGTTTTGTTAATAAAATGGCTACTGTGGCCAAATTCATTCCAAGCCAAAGTCTCTGTGTCTTATTGGGCTAGGTAGCGGTATGATAAGTGGGGGACGCAGCGGGTGAATTGGTGCAGTAGCGGGAGGTAAAGTAAGACAAGACCGCACTCTATTATCCCTCGTCATGTGAAAGAAATGTTTAAAATGTCCCATTCCTGGCACAGAACAGAACAATGGAGAGGGAAGGGGTAGTGGAGATCAGGGCTATTTCCGGTAATTTGCACAGGTCTGCTGTACATTTGCATTGGTCCTCATGTAGACTCTGTGAGCGCTGGGATGTAGGTCACGATGCTACTTGATAAGTCTTCCTCTGTCTCCCACCACTTACTATTTATATAATGATGTATTTTGGAGCCTCTTGTTGTGCTGCGGGCTGTACCCGTGCTCCAGGCTTGTTCATTTACTTGGGGGCATTGATGTATAGGAGAAGACTGTGTGTGGGAGATGAGGTATATAGATGATTGAAGATGACATTGTGCAGTGTACAAGAGCGGAGATCGAGGACAGACACCAGAAAAAATACCACTGATACAATAAAAATAAATGATCTGAAGTGCATAATATTCCACGTCAATCATAAAGTATATATATATATATATATATATGTAAACTGTATATACAGTATATATAGATCGTGTCACATGGAAGAATTTTTATCTTAAAGTGTAGTTCCAGTTTAGCAATATTCTACAGTTTACATACAACCTACATACAAAGTTTCCAAACTTTTTGGATATTTTGTATATTTTCCTCCATTCACAACCAAAGATGCAGTCAGAACTAGAGCTCCATTCACAGTTGTGCTGTTTTTTCTTGAAACCGGAAAGCAGCTTAACTCCACGTGAAGAAATATGACCTAATAGCTGAGCTGTAACTACGCCACTGTCACTTGAGCTCCCACAATGCATTGATCTCTACTGACTGGAAACCAGCAGAATTATGAAATTAGCTTTGGATGTGAATGGAGAAGAAAACATCATATAACTTTAAAATCAGCACAGTGGTGAGGAATGTTGGATAGTTCACAGCAAATGTTTTCCTTTAACGAGGAACTCCACGTAATACTAAACTCCAGGGACGTAGCTATAGGGGGTGCAGAGGTAGCAGTAGCAGCTGTCTGAGGGGGTCCTAAAGCTACTTTCCCACATTATAGGACACAGCATCACTTCCAATCGTCCTGTTTTTCACAGGATTGTGCAAATGGACATCAAAGACGAAGGGCTTAAACAAATTTGCTCAAAGTGGGTGTTTCTGAGAGTTTTTGTGGGCGTTACCAGGTGGATTTAAAGGGGTTGTGTAGTTTAGAAAACCCATTATTCTATACCCTATTAGTGTTACAATGAGCGTCTTTCTCTCTGGAGGACCTGCCCTGTCCTGTATTACACAGACAACACATTGTTATGAATAGACGCTGCGTAATACTTAATTTCACCTGTGGTGGCGCTGCAGGGAAATTGAACACTTACTGTCAGGTTTTCCTACAGATCACAGTCGATCACTGTGGGTCACAGTAGAAGGACACTGCTAATTGTCAAGGGAACCTTATAAAAAGTAGGAATTGTCCAAAGAGGACAACCTCATTCTGATCTTAGGAGTCAGTGGGTGGTCCTAATGAGCAATTGACAGCTATCTTTTTATGGACACTAATACAGGAAGGGCTGTCAATCATTGAGTAGAACCGCCCACCGGACTCCTAAGCCCAGATTGAACAGAGGTTTAAATGAATAAAATGCAAGTTATACTGAATCTTTTCCCACAAATCTATAGATCAATCTTCTTAGCTCCGCCTGCTTTATAGCATTCTGCCTGTTGGTTGGACACCATTTTTAAGGGGACAGGCTTGCTTTAAGAATTTTCCCTGAATGCGGAGGTACATGTTGGGAGGTATACAGTAATACTATAAGTGGCACGTGGTCGGTGGGGGGGCCTCATAGAGATTTTGCATTGGAGTCTAGGAGTTTCATGGTATGCCTCTGCTGCCCCCTATGGACAATTATATGAATGGAAGATTTTCCTATCTCTGGGTATGCTCATACATTTAACAGCTTGATTGAAATGGAAAAATGTGTTGGAGAAATGGCGGTTTGCAGGGGTCACGTATGATGTGCCCTCTGTCTGTAGAGATAGACATAAGCCAGAACAATGTAGCGCGCTCCGGTAATGTGATTACTCTGCGGCCAGATGCACCGCTAAATGAAATGAACGAGCACTTCATTGCAGTAATTCTGTGTCTGTGGCAGCAGGAAATATGTCCATTCCTTTACAATAAATTGCTTGCCTCATATTAAGTACATCTGTTGCTTAAAAGCTCCACAGACGGCAGCAAGTGAATGGAAACCAGTCACCGTGATAAAGAGAAGCGTGGCGATTCTGGAACGAAGACGGAATATACTAACATTTAGGAATCAGAAATATCTATTGATGACGTATTTAGTACAAACCATCAACGTGTGACCCCTGGAACCCCCACCAATGATTGAAAGGAAGTGCCGGGGAGCTTGCTACAGCCCATATCTTGTACCAGACATAGTGGCGCATCCGTAATTGCGGCTGTGCCTGATACTGCAGAGCTGAACTCTGTGTCTGGTGTAGCAGAGAAGTGACCATGGCACCCCAGCAAGCTCTGCAGATCTTTCATGCAGCTGATCGGGGTCCCAAGGTGTCATGTCCGCCTATGTGAAAGAGAACTTGGAGAGGGGCTTCATATTGAAGTCTTTCTCCCTGGCAGGTGCCGGGTTCTTCTTCGTCAAAAAGAAGGATGGTTCCCTGCGTCCTTGTATTGACTACCAGGGTCTCAACCAGATCACGGTGAGAAATAAATATCCGTTGCCACTGATCTCTGAATTATTTGATCGTATATGTGGTGCCAAGATTTTTTCCAAGCTAGACCTGCGTGGGGCTTACAACCTAATCCGGATTCGCTGGGGTGACGAATGGAAGACTGCATTTAACACCCGGGACGGACACTATGTGTATCTAGTAATGCCCTTCGGCCTGTGTAATGCTCCCGCGGTCTTCCAGGAGTTCGTTAATTACATTTTTTGTGACCTCCTCTATGTTTGTGTTGTGGTTTATCTTGATGACTTCTTGATTTTTTCTCCAGATCCTGTGACGAATCAGAGACATGTTCGTCAAGTTCTGCTGCGGTTAAGGGAGAATCGTCTGTACGCCAAGTTGGAGAAGTGCGTGTTTAACAGAGATGTTCTACCCTTCCTGCGCTACATCGTCTCGAATCGAGGTCTCAAGATGGATCCTGAAAAGGTAAAGTCTGTCCTGGAATGATCACGCCCTCAAGGCTTGAGGGCCATACAGCGCTTTCTGGAATTCGCCAATTTTTACAGACAGTTTATTCCAAACTTCTCCTCACTGACTTCTCCCATCTCTAACCTCACCAAGAAGGGCATGAGCGCCAAGGTGTGGACTCCTGAGGCAGAGTACGCATTCAATACCCTGAAGAGGGCCTTCACGTCAGCCTCTATCCTCCAACATCCAGATATCTCTCTGCAGTTCTCGTTGGAGGTGGACGCATCCTCTGTCGGTGCTGGTGCACTCCTGTTCCAGAGAGGTCCCAAGGGCAAGTGAAGGGCATGTGGATATTTCTCTAAGCTCTTCTCATCCGCAGAACGCAACTACTCGATTGGGGATCGGGAATTACTGGCCATCAAATTGGCCCTGGAGGAGTGGAGACATCTACTAGAGCATGCAGTTCATCCCATCCTGATTTTTACGGACCACAAAAACCTCACCTATCTCCAGACGGCCCAATGGCTGAATCCTCGTCAGGCCATGTGGTCACTGTTCTTTACCAGGTTCCAGTTTGAGCTCCTTTATCTCCCGGCCGACAAGAATGTGAGGACTGATGCCTTGTCCAGGTCTTTAGAGACAGAAGACACCATGGAGATGCCACAGAACATTATTGTTCCGTCTTGCATTGTCTCTGTCAATCCCCTGCAAGTTGGGGACATTCCTCCAGGGAGGACTTTTGCGCGCCTGGCTGACCGAGGGAGAATCCTCCACTGGGGACACTCCTCTAGACTGGCAGGTCACGCGGGGACCCGTAAGACCCGAGATCTGATTGCCCATAATTTCCGGTGGCCCACGCTGCCCAAGGACATTATGGACTTTGTTTCTTCATGTTCAGTGTGTGCAGCCAACAAGGCCGCTCACTCCAGACCTGCTGGTCTGCTCCAGCCATTGCCTCTGCCCAATGCCCCCTGGCAGCATATAGCTAAGGACTTTATCACTGACCTGCCTCTCTCTGCCGGATGCAGTACTGTCTGGGTGGTGGTGGATCGATTTTCAAAGATGGCCCACTTCGTTCCTCTGACCTTTCTTCCTTCTGCTCCTCTACTGGCGAAGCTGTTCATCCAAGATAACTTCCGCCTGCATGGCTTGCCTCTGTATATTGTGTCTGATCGGGGGGTTCAGTTCACCTCAAAGTTCTGGAGAGCCCTCTGCGGACTCCTAGGTGTAAAGCTGGACTTTTCCTCGGCCTACCATCCTCAGTCCAATGGTCAGGTCGAGAGGATTAATCAGATCTTGGAGAACTACCTACGCCACTTCATCTCCAAGCAGCATGATGACTGGGTGCAGTTGCTTCCGTGTGCTGAATTCTCTTACAACAATCACACCAGCAAGGCCCCACAGAAGACACCGTTCTTCATTGACTACGGCCAACACCCACGAATTCCTCTCCCGGTGCCTGATACGTCCGAGGTACCAGCTGCTGACACGGCTTTTAGGGACTTTCTGCAGATCTGGCAGCAGACTCGATCCTCCATCCTGCTGGCGGTCGACCGCATGAAACGGAAGGCGGACACAAGGAGAAGAGAACCTGCTCAGTTTCTTCCTGGCACAAAGGTCTGGCTCTCCTCCAGGAATATTCGACTGAGGGTGCCATCATACAAATTTGCTCCCAGGTTCCTCGGAACCTTCGAGATCCTGAAGCAGGTCAACCCTGTCGCCTACAAGCTTCGACTGCCTCCTACCCTCAAGATCCCCAACTCCTTCCATGTCTCTCTCCTGAAACCGGTGGTTCTGAACCGCTTTACCAAGACTCCTTGCCCTGCGGTTGCCTCCAGCGTCCCTTCAGACACCTTCGAAGTTAAGGAGATCTTGAACACCAAGAGAGTGAGAGGAAAGACTTTTTATTTGGTGGATTGGAGGGGGTTTGGTCCTGAAGGGAGGTCCTGCGAGCCAGAGGAGAACCTCAATGCACCTACCCTTCTGAAGTTTCTCTCTCGCTCTGTCCCCAAGAAGAGGGGGCGTCATGTCCGTGGCTGCGGGCTGTCAGGTTCACTCTCCCCCTGATGGCCGCAGCCATGGGTCTGCAAGTGCTGGGCTCAGTCTCCTCTTCGCGAGATGCCACCGCTCACTTCCACTCACCTCGGCCGGGTCCCGTAGCATGCGCGCGCACGCTCGTGCCCGCTCTTAAAGGGACAGCGTGCTCACCAAACTTTAATGTTTTAATCAGTCCATGAGTGCGCTGGACTATAAGAGGGGTCCAGCGCCTTGGTCCGATGCCTGAGCGTTGTTTGTCATATCCTAGTTTGTCTAAGCAAATGGTCTCCTAGTGTTTTCCAGTTCCAGTGTTCCCTGTTCCTGTATCCCGTGCTATCCTGCTCTAGTGCCGTGCTGTGCTGTAGTCGTGCTGTGCTGTATCTACGCCTGTCCTGCTGCTCCACCACTGACATCTATCTGCTGCCTAGCCCAAGCCGAGCCTGCCTTGCTACTGTCCGAGCTGCCTCAGGTACCTTATACGAACTGTGGACTGTGACCTGCGCCCTGTTGGCCAGCTGCCATACCGCCAATGTGGTACGGCCCAGTGGGTCCACGAACCCAACGTGACACAAGGATTGGACCGCCACTAAATACAGGTTACCCTGGTCGGACCCCAATTAAATGGTGCCGAACTGTGGATCAGCTGCAGCACCACACAGAGCCACATATATGGAAGCACTGCTGTGTCCCCTGCCACAGTTCCTTCATTATACTGATTTTGGGGTACCAGAGGTCGGACCCCTACTGATCACACATTGATGGACTATCGCAGGGAGCAATATAAATTCCTTTGAATTGAATGTCCACCCTTGAACACCACTTAGTTGCTTCTTTAATCTAAATAGGTTCAATTTTCTGTGCTGATTCATTTTTAATATATTATTAAAGTGGTCAGAACCCCGTTTTTCTGATACAAAGCTCCAAATCCCCTGCATAGACATAGAGCTACATGATAACATAAAGCGTAGTCAACAATGGAGTTATCACCAGGACAGCAGTTAGGATACCACAAGCCAGTGGACGAGACGAGGACGTAGGCAGAGGATGAGCCAGGAGGAGAACAACAGGTACCAGGTGACAAATCTAAGGCTATATTCACGCGGCCGTTTCAGAACAATGAAGTTCTATTGGTGTATTCACACGACCGTTTTATTTACAGCAAACTTAGAAGTCAATGGATGAGTTTTTTACGGCAAGCGCTCTGGCCGGGGATCTGCTCCTGGAGGAGTCCCAGACATCACTGTCCATATATAAGAACCGTGACGTTAGGGGGTTTGAGATGGTGGAATCCCTTGGAGCCCCTAATCTCGTTGTCCAAATATGAACAATGCCGTCAAGGGCTCCTCTAGGAGCAGATTTACCTGCGGAGGGGGGTGGTGCTATCTACCAGGTGGTGTGGCACTATCTACATGGGCAAGGGTGGCATTATGTTGGCACAATCTACAGGGGGGATGTGGCACTATCTACATGGACACAGTGGCACTATGTGGGAATTATCTACAGGGGACACTGTGGTGCTATCTAGTTTTCACTGTGTGTGGCACTATCTACAGTGGGCATTGTGGCACTATGTGGGCAATGTGGCACTATCTACAGTAGGCACAGTGGCACTATCTATGTGGGCACTATCTACAGTGGGCACTGTGGCACTATGTGGGCACTTTCTACAGTGGTCACTGTGGTACTATCTATGTAGGCACTGGCACTATCTATGTGGGCACTGGCACTATCTTTGTGGGCACTGGGACTGTCTATGCGGGCACTGGGACTGTCTATGCGGGCACTCTTCTACAGTGGGCAATGTGCACTATGTGGGCACTGGCACTATCTATGTAGGCTTTATCTACACTGGGCACTATCTATATGGCCAATATCTACGGTGGGCACAGTGGCACTATGCGGGCAAGTGATACAGGCCTGTTGTCATTGGTGGACGCCAGTTGCCACAACAACCCAATGCATCGAGCAGCTAAAAGCAGGAGTAACAATTTATAAAAAGCAATGCACATATTGGCCTGAAAAAATGGCACAGTTCAAAATGTACTTTCTATATTATCAGATGCTGGATACAAGAAATGTTACTATATAGATAGATAAATATAAATATCTATAGACAGATTGATATGAGATCGAGAGACATGATAGATAGATAGATAGATAGATAGATAGATAGATAGATAGATAGATAGATAGATAGATAGATAGATAGATATGAGATAGATAGATATGAGATAGATAGATAGATAGATAGATAGATAGATAGATAGATAGATAGATAGATAGATAGATAGATAGATAGATAGATAGATAGATAGATAGATAGATATGAGATAGATAGATAGATATGAGATAGATAGATAGATAGATAGATAGATAGATAGATAGATAGATAGATATGAGATAGATAGATATGAGATAGATAGATAGATAGATAGATAGATAGATAGATAGATAGATAGATAGATAGATAGATAGATAGATATGAGATAGATAGATAGATATGAGATAGATAGATATGAGATAGATAGATATGAGATAGATAGATATGAGATAGATAGATAGATAGATAGATAGATAGATAGATAGATAGATAGATAGATAGATAGATAGATAGATAGATAGATAGATATGAGATAGATAGATAGATATGAGATAGATAGATAGATATGAGATAGATAGATAGATAGATAGATAGATAGATAGATAGATAGATAGATAGATAGATAGATAGATAGATAGATAGATAGATAGACAGATATGAGATAGATAGATAGATAGATAGATAGATAGATAGATATGACATAGATAGATATGAGATAGATAGATAGATAGATTGATAGATAGATAGATAGATAGATAGATAGATAGATAGATAGATAGATAGATAGATAGATAGATAGATAGATAGATATGAGATAGATAGATAGATATGAGATAGATAGATATGAGATAGATAGATAGATAGATAGATAGATAGATAGATAGATAGATAGATAGATAGATAGATAGATAGATATGAGATAGATAGATAGATATGAGATAGATAGATATGAGATAGATAGATATGAGATAGATAGATATGAGATAGATAGATAGATAGATAGATAGATAGATAGATAGATAGATAGATAGATAGATAGATATGAGATAGATAGATAGATATGAGATAGATAGATAGATATGAGATAGATAGATAGATAGATAGATAGATAGATAGATAGATAGATAGATAGATAGATAGATAGATAGATAGACAGATATGAGATAGATAGATAGATAGATAGATAGATAGATAGATAGATAGATATGACATAGATAGATATGAGATAGATAGATAGATAGATTGATAGATAGATAGATAGATTGATAGATATGACATAGATAGATATGAGATAGATAGATATGAGGTAGATAGATAGATAGATAGATAGATAGATAGATAGATAGATAGATAGATAGATAGATAGATAGATAGATAGATAGATAGATAGATATGAGATAGATAGATAGATATGAGATAGATAGATAGATATGAGATAGATAGATAGATAGATAGATAGATAGATAGATAGATAGATAGATAGATAGATAGATAGATAGATAGATAGATAGACAGATATGAGATAGATAGATAGATAGATAGATAGATAGATATGACATAGATAGATATGAGATAGATAGATAGATAGATTGATAGATAGATAGATAGATTGATAGATATGACATAGATAGATATGAGATAGATAGATATGAGGTAGATAGATAGATAGATAGATAGATATGACATAGATAGATAGATAGATAGATAGATAGATAGATAGATAGATAGATAGATAGATAGATAGATAGATAGATAGATAGATGGAATTCCTTTTTTTTTTTTTTTATTGTTTTTTATTATAAACAAAACAGCTCACAAATACAAATACGACAAATAAATAACCCCATAACCACCCCCCTCCCTAATGGACAACAAAAAAAAGGAACACCACCAAAGGGGGGGGGGGGGGGGGGCGTTTAGCCTTGTAGAGACGCCTTCTTACAGGGAGAATTTCACCCGGCCCCAATTCCTATATTATCCTCCCAGTCGAGACCCCTCACCTCTTTGGTCCATATCATATTTCTCTCATTTCTTCTTATCGGCTGTGTAATGTTTCTATGATAAGACAGTCGGATGAGATTCTTCTTCTTGTAGATTAATAGATAACACAGGATCTTGTGTGGCCGAGCTCCAGTCTAATGCTGTCAGTTGCTCGCGGCGTACGTCAGAGATCGCCAACATCTATCCATCCGATGGATTTTGATTACACTTCTAAGAGCTGATAGAAATGATGGTAGACATAATGTGACTGGAGGTCGAGACGGAAACTGCCCAGGGGGAGAACAACGACTTAATTAGTCTCCGGCTTTAATGGTTTTGAGTCTGTTGATTAAAATAGAATAGACATAAAGTAAGAAACTGAACGGATCAGACGAGAGGCTCTTCTGTCCTTCCAACTTTTATCCGGCTGCCCTGGGGTCACTATATGACAGTGATGGTAAGGAGTCACTGTACTCATCCTGCAGACAGAATATTGGGAGTTATACTACCTTAAAAGGGTCAGCTCACCATTAAAATCTCTTTCTATATGTTCTCTTAGGGCATATGGACGTCATAGAGGCTTCAACTCATAACCCCCCTATTAGTCAGAGCGGAGAACCGCTAAAAAGGAGCAGATCCCACTCTGGGGAACACAGTCCTGCCATGTATTACATGGTCAGCCAATCAGCCGGAAGTTGCGAAATTGTATCAAGTGAGCGCCAGAAGTCGAGCAGTAGTGTCAAGTGAGCGCCAGATGTGGAGCAGTGATGTCGAGTCAGCCCTAATTGTGGAGCAGTGGTGTCAAGTGAGTACCAGAAGTGGAGCACTGGTGTCAAGTAAACGCCAGAAGTGGTGTCAAGTGAGTACTAGAAGTAGAGTAGTAGTGGCAAGTGAGCACGAGAAGTGGAGTAGTTGTATTAAGTGGGCGCCAGAAATAGAGCAGCGGTGTCAAGTAAGCGCCAGAAGTGGCGTTAAGTGAGCGCCAGAAATGGAACAGTGGTGTCAAGTGAGCTCCAGAAGTGGCGAAGTGCTGTCAAGTGAGTGCCAGAAGTGCAGCAGTGATGTCAAGTGAGCGCCAGAAGTGGAGCAGTTGTGTCAAGTGAGCGCAAGAAGTAAAGAAGTGGAATCACATGAGCACCGGAAGTGGAACGGTTCTGTCTAGTGAGAGCCGGAAGTGGTGTCAAGTGAGCACCAGAAGTGGAGCAGTGGTGTCGAGAGCGCCAGAAGTGGAGTAGTGATGACAAGTCAGCCCCAGAAGTGGAACAGTGGTGTCAAGTGAGTGCCAGAAGTGGAGAAATGGTATCAAGTGAGCACTAGAATTGGAAAAGCGGTGTCAATTGAGTACTAGAAGTGGAGCAGTGGTGTCAAGTGAGCACTAGAAGTGGTATCAAGTGAGCGCCAGAAGTGAAGAAGGGGTGTCAAGTGAGCGCCAGAAGTGAAGAAGTGGTGTCAAGTGAGCGCCCGTAGTGAAGAAGTGGTATCAAGTGAGCGCCGGAAGTTGAGAAATTGTATCAAGTGAGCGCCAGAAGTCGAGCAGTAGTGTCAAGTGAGCGCCAGATGTGGAGCAGTGATGTCGAGTCAGCCCTAATTGTGGAGCAGTGGTGTCAAGTGAGTACCAGAAGTGGAGCAGTGGTGTCAAGTGAGTACCAGAAGTGGAGAAGTGGTGTCAAGTGAGCACTAGAACTGGAGTAGTAGTGGCAAGTGAGCACGAGAACTGGAGTAGTAGTGGCAAGTGAGCATGAGAAGTGGAGTAGTTTTGTCAAGTGAGCACTAGAAGTGGAGCAGTGGTGTCAAGTGAGCACTAGAAGTGGAGAAGCGGTGTCAAGTGAGCGCCAGAAGTGAAGCAGTGGTATCAAGTGAGCGCCTGAAGTGGAGAAATTGTATCAAGTGAGCACCAGAAGTCGAGCAGTGGTGTCAAGTGGGCGCCAGAAGTGGAGCAGTGATGTCTAGTCAGCCCTAATTGTGGAGCACTTGTGTCAATTGAGTACCAGAAGTCAATGTCAAATAAATGCCAGAAGTGGTGTCAAGTGAGCACTAGAACTGGAGTAGTAGTGGCAAGTGAGCACGAGAAGTGGAGTAGTTGTGTTAAGTGGGCACTAGAAATGGAGCAGTGCTGTCAAGTGAGCTCCAGAAGTGGCGAAGTGCTGTCAAGTGAGTGCCAGAAGTGGAGCAGTGATGTCAAGTGAGCGCCAGAAGTGTAGCAGTTGTATCCAGTGAGCGCCAGAAGTGAAGAATTGGAATCACATGAGCGCCGGAAGTGGAACGGTTCTGTCTAGTGAGCGCCGGAAGTGGAGAAGTGGTGTCAAGTGAGCACTAGAACTGGAGTAGTAGTGGCAAGTGAGCACGAGAAGTGGAGTAGTTGTGTCAAGTGTGTGCCAGAAGTGGAGCAGTGATGTCAAGTGAGCGCCAGAAGTGACGAAGTGGAATCATATGAGCGCCGGAAGTGGAACGGTTCTGTCTAGTGAGCGCCGGAAGTGTAGAATTGGTGTCAAGTGAGCACCAGAAGTGGAGCAGTGGTGTCAACTGAGCGCCAGAAGTGGAGCAGTGATGTCAAGTGAGCGCCAGAAGTTGAACTGTGATGTCAAGAGAGCGCCAGAAGTTGAACTGTGGTGTCAAGTGAGTGCCAGAAGTAAAGAAGTGGTGTCAAATGAGTGCCAGAAGTGGAGAAGTATTGTCAAGTGAGCACCAGAAGTGGAGAAGTGTTATCAAGTGAGCACCAGAAGTGGAGAAGTATTGTCAAGTGAGCACCAGAAGTGGAGAAGTGTCACGATCACAAGGTATGTGGACCCATTAGGCCGCTCTGCCGTAGCGGAGAGGCAGCTGACCAGGTCACAGTCTATACGAAAGTCTATAGTAGTTAGTAACACTTGGGTACCTGAACTTGTCTAGACAGTGGCTGTGGCTTCAGCCCGGATGGAGGTCGGTGCAGCAGGTAGCGCCAGACGTGGCGGGCAGTATCCGATGTGGCAAAAGACACTGGACATGGCAGAAGACACTGGTCGTGGCAGAAGACATTGGTCGTGGCAACGACAGTAGGTGCAGTAGACACGACTCCGACACTAGTAGGCACAGGAACAAGAACAGCACGGGATACAGGAACAGGTAACAAGGCACGGGTAACGACTGGCCCTTTAAGAGTGGGCACAAGTGTGCGCGCACCCTACAGGATACAGCAGACCGGAGCGAAAGTGAGCACTGGCGTCTCCTAGGAAGGAGATGGGGACCAGCGCTCACGGATCCATGGCTGCGGGCTTCGGGAGGTGAGTAAACCCGACGGCACGTGGCCATGGACGCTACAAGAAGTGGAGCAGTGATGTCAAGTGAGCGCTAAAAGTGAAGTTGTGTTAAAGCAGCTCTGTCACCACATTATAAGTGGCCTATCTTGGACATGATGTGATTGGCGCTGTAATGTATGTGTTTTTAGACGGGATGTCTATTCAGAATCCTGACACTTCGGTAACGTTTGTGTAAGATTTACAGCAAGGCAAACGTGATCTCGCGAGATTACGCTGTAAACTGTCATTTAAAATGAGATTACGCTTGCTGTGCTGTAAATCTCACACAAGCGTTACCGAAGTGTCAGGATTCTAAATAGACATCCCGTCCTGGCTGGTAGTGATGTCTATTCACTGTCAGGACACTTGATTAACGTTAATGTGTGTGTATGTGGCTTCACATAGTGTTCTAGCTAGATCACTATGTACTGTGTAAATGAATGGAGAGAAGTTTATGACGCTGATTGGTTTGCTCATTGGTCACTGATTGGTCAGCGTCATAAACTTCTCTCCACAACGCCCACTTGGTCAAAAAGTAAAACACGGCCAGTTGTCCATTGAGAAACTCATTAGCATAAAGCTAATATAGGTCGTAACTCCGTCAAAAATTATCGTTTTCTAAATAAAAAACACTGCTGTCACCTACATTACAGCGCCGATCACATCATGTACAAGAGAGGCCACTTATAATGTGGTGACAGAGCCTCTTTAAGTGAACGTTAGAAGTAAAGCAGTTGTGTTACGTGAGTGCCAGAAGTGGAGAAGAGGTGTCAAGTGAGCACGAGAAGCAGGGGCGTAACCAGTGGCGGATTAAGTAGACCACAGGCCCTGGGCTGTTCCACAAACTTGGGCCCCCCTTCCCCACCGCCGCCCTGCCACGCCGTGTCTATAGTGAACACCACCTTTCTGTGTGAGCATTGACAAATGGTTGTTACGATTCCTCTTGTCAAAGGGCTGTGTCCCTACATACTGACAGTCTCCAACCATCGCTGACTGTATCACACTGTGTAGGGACACATCCTCCTGACAATGGGAATGGTAACACGCATTTGTCTATTAGTCCTGGGTACACAGAGATATGTAGAATACAAGAATTACCTGTAACAGATGTGTCAGGAGAGGAGATCCCCTATAGATCCAGTGACTCACAAGTGACGTCTTCTCTGATTGGAGTCGTTTTCTTTTCTTCTCCATCTGACGCAGACCGTTATGGCGACTTCTCCTGATGAGACATCTTTGCCCATCACTTCTGCAGCCATTTCCAGCCTGTATAGAAACACACAAATTTAGACACCAAGGCCCAGGCCAATACATTAAAGGAGTTGTCCGGGCACGGACAGGTTTTTATACCAATGACCTATCGATGTGCCCGGACAACCCCTTTTACTCAGACTAATAAATTTGGACCACAGACTAGATCATAGAATACATACAGACCCCAGACCTTCTAAACTAATGCAGTCCCCAGACCAGACCCCCCTAAACAAATACAGACCCCAGACCAGATCCCTAAATAAAGACCCCTAAGCTAATACAGACCACAGACATCAAACTAATACAGACCCCCTAAATACAGACCCCAGGCCCCTTAAACTAACACAGACCCCTAAATATACAGACATTAATCCGCTTAAACTGATACAGACCCCAGACCAGACCCCTAAATACAGACCCCTTAAACTCATACAGACACCAAACCTCCTAAATACAGTCCCCAAACCAGGCCCCCTAAATACAGTCCCCTTAAACAAATACATCCCCTTATACTTACATAGCAGCTCGGATTAGTATTCTCTGTGGAATTTTGCTGCTACTGCTGCTCAATGTCCTGCGGTCATGTGACCTTATGTCTAAAGGTCCTTTTGCAGGACATACACAATGCAGTTTCATCGCGGTTTTCACGGCGGCTGCCCAAAACGCCCTAAGATAAGCCACCATTGGGCGTAACTAGGAAAGACTGGGCCCCATAGCAAACTCTTGACTGGGGCCTCCTAGGTGCCACACGCAGTCCCCCTTATAGATAGTGCCCCCTGTAGATTGTGACATACAGCCCCCCTGTAGATAGTGCTATACAGCCCTGCCTGTAGACAGTGTCACACCTCACTTGTAGATAGCGCCCCCAACCTTCCCCTTGTAGATAGTACCATACAGCGCCCCCTGTAGATATCGCCATAAAGCCCCCCTGTATATAGTGCTAAACAGCTCCCCCTGTATATAGTGCCACACATGCCTCCTCCCTTGTATATAGTGCCACACTGCTCCACCTTGTGTATAGTGCCACACAGCCCCCCCTTATATATAGTGCCACACAGCCCCCCATTTTATATAATGCCACACAGCCCCCCTTGTATATAATGCAAGACAGCCCCCCCTTGTGTATAGTGCCACACAGCCCCCCAAGTAGTACAAGGCAATGGTGCATCCGAGAAAGTTGTATCAGCCAGGGGGATGTCAATCAAACATGGAAAGGTGGGTTTGGAGGCAGGACTATGTGACTCTTCAGGATAGCGGCACCGCCCCATGACCCTCTAATGAGTAATTAGCCTATAGTGTGCACCGGTTTAAAAATTTATTTTATAGATTTTACTACATCTTGAAAAAACATACAGGGGAATATTGTCAGGTCATGTATTACCGCATGGTGGAGGTTCTAGGGGTTAAAACTAACAGACAGATTCCCATGAAATATACAATGAACTGAAAACAATTCCATCTGCCCTGCAATTTTGTTATTATAAATATATCCTATATAATTACAGCTCCAGAACCAAGCTCGTACATATACACAGTACCACAACCGAGCTCAGTACATAAATACAGAACAAGAACAAAGCTCCATACATAAATACAGCAACAGAACCAAGCTCAGTACATATATGCAGCACCAGAACAAAGCTTGGTACATAAATACAGCATCAGAACCAAGATCAGTACATATATACAGTACCAGAACATAGCTCAGTACATATATACATCCCCAGAACCAAGCTCTGACATATATACAGTACCAGAACCAAGCTCAATACATAAATACAGAACAAGAACAAAGCTCCATACATAAATACAGCAACAGAACCAAGCTCATTACATATATGCAGCACCAGAACAAAGCTCAGTACATATAAACAGCACCAGAACAAAGCTCTGACATATATACAGTACCAGAACCAAGCTCATACATATATACAGCTCCAGAACCAAGCTGACACAGGTGTCGCAGGTTGCGCCAGACGTGGCGGATTCCTCCGGACGTGGCAGATGACACAGGACGTGGCAGATTCCTCCGGACGTGGCAGATGACACAGGACGTAGCACGACTAGATACTAAAGGCACAGCACGGGAAACAGGAACAGGGAACAAGGCACGGGTAACAACTGGAACAGGAAACACTAAGGGACCATTTGCAAGACAGACTGGGAAAACTAACAACGCTCAGGCAAGGATTAGAAGACCTGGGGCCTTCTTATAGACCAGGAAATCGTGGCAGTTGATGATGATGATGACGACTTCCTATTTGCGCACACTGGCCCTTTAAGGCCGGGCACGAGCGTGCGCGCGCACCCTACGGGACACAGCAGAACGGAGCGTAAGTGAGCGCTGACGTCTCCTAGGAAGGAGATGGAGACCAGCGCTCACGGATTCATGGCTGCGGGCGTCGGGAGGTGAGTAAACCCGACGGCCCGCGGCCATGGACGCTACAGTATCCCCCCTCTTATGCCCCCTCTTCTTGGGGCCAGAGCAAGAGAGGAACTTTTTAATAAGAGTAGGGGCGCTGAGGTTCTCTTCTGGCTCCCAGGACCTCTCCTCAGGACCCCAAAACCTCTCCAGTCCACCAAATAGAAAGTCCTTCCTCCTACACTCTTGCGGTCCAGGATCTCCTTTACCTCGAATACATCAGAAGGACCGCTGGGAGCAACTGTGGAACTAGAAGTCTTGCTGTAGCGGTTCAGGACCACTGGTTTCAGGAGGGACACATGGAAGGAGTTAGGGATTCTGAGGGTAGGAGGCAGCCGCAGCTTATAGGAGACAGGGTTGATTTGTTGCAGGATCTCGAAAGGACCAAGGAACCTGGGAGCGAACTTGTATGAAGGCACCCTCAAGCGAATGTTCTGAGAGGACAGCCAGACTTTAGTCCCAGGAAGATACTGAGGCGGCACTCTTCTCCTAGTATCCGCCTTACGCTTCATGCGATCTACCGCCAGCAAAATAGAGGACCGGGTCTGTTGCCAGATTTGCAGGAAGTCCCCATATGCAGAGTCAGCAGCGGGTACCAGAGATGAAGTCGACACAGGAAGAGGGACTCTAGGATGTTGACTGTACACAATGTGAAACGGAGTGGAGGTGGTGGACTCACTTGTGTGGTTGTTATATGAAAACTCGGCCCATGGAAGAAGCTGTACCCAGTTATCGTGCTGTGAAGAGATGAAGTGGCGGAGATAATTCTCCATGATCTGCTTGATCCTTTCAACTTGCCCATTGGACTGGGGGTGATAGGCAGAGGAAAAGTCCAAACTCACATCCAGGAGTTTACAGAGGGCTCTCCAGAACTTAGAGGTAAACTGAACATCCCGATCTGACACAATGTGAAGAGGCAAGCCATGCAAGTGGAAGATGTGCTGAATGAAGAGACTCGCCAGACGAGGAGCAGAGGGTAGGCCGGTCAGGTTGATTAAATGTGCCATCTTAGAGAATCGGTCCACCACCACCCAGACAGTGTTGCATCCTGCTGAGGGGGGAAGGTCTGTGACAAAGTCCACAGCAATGTGCTGCCAGGGGGCATTGGGTACAGGCAGAGGTTGAAGCAGGCCGGCAGGCTTGGAGTGAGTCACTTTGTTAGAGGCACACACCGTGCAAGAAGAGACAAAGTCCAGAACATCTTTAGGTAGCGTGGGCCACCAGAAGTGACGAGCAATCAGGTCTCGGGTTTTACGGACACCAGCGTGCCCAGCCAGTTTAGAACTGTGTCCCCAGTGGAGAATTCTTCTCCTGTCTGCTAACCGCACAAAAGTCCTCACAGGAGGGATGTCTCTAACCTGCAGAGGATTAGCAGTGACAATGCAGGACGGGTCTATGATAGTCTGAAGGGACTCCACAGTGTCTTCCATCTCAAACGATCTGGACAGGGCATCGGCCCTCACATTCTTGTCCGCGGGACGGTAGTGGAGCACAAACTGGAAACGGGTGAAGAACAGCGACCACCTGGCTTGACGGGGATTCAGTCGTTGTACAGACTGAAGGTAGGTAAGGTTTTTGTGGTCGGTGAAGATCAGGATGGGGTGAGCAGCGCCCTCTAGAAGTTGTCTCCACTCCTCCAGAGCCAATTTGATGGCCAGCAGCTCTCGATCTCCAATGGAGTAATTGCGCTCAGCAGAAGAAAACAGTCTCGAGTAGTAGCCACATACTACTGCCTTTCCTTTGGAGCTCCTCTGGAACAGAAGTGCACCTGCACCAACAGAGGAAGCGTCCACTTCTAGAGAGAACTGCGAGATACGTCAGGAGGATGGAGGATCGAGGCTGAAGTGAAGGCTTTCTTGAGGCTAATAAATTCGGACTCTGCCTCTGGAGTCCACACCTTGGCGTTCACAACCTTCTTGGTAAGGGTCGAGATGGGAGACGTCAGAGAAGAGAAGTTAGGAATAAACTGCCGGTAGAAATTGGCGAATCCCAGGAACCGCTGTATGGCCCTTAAGCCTTGAGGACGTGGCCACTCCAGGACAGCTTTCACTTTCTCAGGATCCATCTTGAGGCCTTGATCCGAGATGATGTAGCACAGGAAGGGCAGAGAACTCCTCTCAAATACGCACTTCTCCAGCTTGGTGTATAAATGATTCTCCCTTAATCGTAGTAGAACCTGACGGACATGCCTCCGATGAGTCGTCGGATCTGGGGAGAAAATCAAAATATCGAGATAAACAACAACACAGACATAGAGTAGATCTCGGAAGATGTCGTTAACGAACTCCTGAAACACTGCGGGAGCGTTACACAGTCCGAAGGGCATCACTAGGTATTCGTAGTGCCCGTCCCGGGTGTTAAATGGCGTCTTCCATTCGTCACCCCGGCGAATCCGGACTAGATTGTAAGCCCCCCGCAGGTCTAGCTTAGAAAAAAAATTGGCTTCTCGTATGCAATCAAACAGCTCAGAAATAAGTGGCAACGGGTACTTGTTCTTGACTGTGATCTGGTTGAGACCCCGGTAGTCAATGCAGGGTCGAAGGGATCCGTCCTTTTTAACGAAGAAGAATCCATCCCTGGCCGGGGAGGAAGACTTTCGTATGAAACCCCTCTCCAGATTCTCCTTGATATAGGCCGACATGGATAGAGACTCTGGCAAGGAGAGAGGATATACTCGGCCACGGGGAACAGAGGCATTAGGAACCAGTTCAATGAGGCAGTCATAAATCCGATGTGGAGGCAACGTCTCAGCCTCCCTTTTGCTGAAAACATCTGCATACTGAGCAAACTGGAGAGGCAGTCCCGACAGCGACTGAGGCAGAGGATGGATCTGCAACAGACAACGACCATGGCACTCGGAGCCCCATTGGAGAACCTCTCCAGATTTCCAGTCCAGGACTGGGGCATGTAGTCGAAGCCAAGGCAGGCCCAGCAGAACAGGATTGATGGCCTTGGACAAAACAAGGAAAAAAATCAGTTCAAAATGCAGGACTCCAACCTGGAGCATCAACGGCTTGGTTTTAGAAACGATGGGGTCCGGCAGAGGCAGTCCATTAACTGAGGCAACAGCAAAAGACATCTCTAGGGGAACTATGGGCAAATGAAGATGATCCACAAGCTCTTTCTGGATAAAGTTTGCAGCAGAACCAGAGTCAAGGTAGGCAGAACCTTGATGCGTCCTCTTGCCGGATACTAGGGTCACAGGAATAGTCAGCTTGGGACAGAAGGCTTTATTAGGTACCGTTCCATTTAGGGTTCCTAGGCAATGGGGTCTCTCTGGCCTCTGGGGACACAAACGCACAATATGGCCTCCGAGGCCGCAATACAAACAATGTCCAGAAGTGCGTCTGCGTTGTTTCTCCTGAGTAGACAATTTCACAAAGTTACTCTGCATGGGATCCTCTGGTGGGACGACTGAGGAGGATTGCTGAAAAGTAGAATCCAGCCTAGGAAGTTCTCTCTCCCGGAGAACCTCTTGGGAACGTTCCTGGATCCTCATGTCAACCCGGGAGGCGAGTAGGATAAGATCGTCCAGGGTAGATGGCAGATCGTGAGCAGCCAGCTCGTCCTTGATCCCTGAAGACAGTACCTGCCAGAATGTGGACACCAAAGCCTCGTTGTTGCAGGTCAATTCAGCAAAAAGGATACGGAACTGAATGGCATACTCGCCCACGGAGAGTTCTCCCTGGTGTAGGGTCAGCAAGGATGCAGCAGCAGAAGAAACTCTCCCAGGTTCCTCAAAGATCGAGCGGAGGGTCTGTAAGAAGCACTGCAAGTCCCGGGTCTTTGGTCCCTGATGTTTCCACAGAGGATTAGCCCATGCCAGGGCTTTGCCAGTAAGGAAAGAGATGATGAAGGCGATCCTGACGTCATCCGAAGAGAAGGACCTGGCATGTAGTCTGAAATGGATCAGGCACTGATTCAAAAATCCCCTGCAGGACCTCGGGTCTCCGTCATAGCGTGGAGGTAGCGGCAAGAAACACAGGGGGTTGTTACCGGTACAGACAGGAAGTGTAGCAGGAGGAACCGCAGGAACGGGTGTAGTGACGACTATGGTGGGAAGCAGCCGATGAGCTATGGCGTTCACCGACAGGAGGAGCTGGTCTTGTCGTGACTGGAGATCCTCCATCTCGGCCAGCATGGCTTGTGTCGTCAAAGTCTCAGGTTGACCAGCGGGGTCCATGGCCTGAGAGTACTGTCACGCAGCGGGTTAGTGGACCCACTAGGCCGTACCGCCGTAGCAGGGAGGCAGCTGGCCAAACCACAGGAAACCCCAGAAATACAATGTCCCGCACAAGGATAGTCCAGACGGTGGCTGCAGCTCTGGCACAGATGGAGATGGGTGCAGCAGATAACGCCAAACGTGGCGGATCACACAGGTGTCGCAGGTTGTGTAAGACGTGGCGGATTCCTCTGGACGTGGCAGATGACACAGGACGTGGCGGATTCCTCCGGACGTGTCTGATGACACAGGACATGGCACGACTAGATACTAAAGACACAGCACGGGAAACAGGAACAGGGAACAAGGCACGGGTAACGCTCAGGCAAAGATTAGAAGGCCTGGGGCCTTCTTATAGACCAGGAAATCGTGGCAGTTGATGATGATGACGACTTCCTATTTGCGCGCGTTGGCCCTTTAAGGCCGGGCACGAGCGTGCGCGCGCACCCTACGGGACACAGCAGAACGGAGCGGAAGTGAGCGCTGGCGTCTCCTAGGAGGGAGATGGGGACCAGCGCTCTCGGATCCATGGCTGCGGGCGTCGGGAGGTGAGTAAACCCGACGGCCCGTGGCCATGGACGCTACATACAGCACTAGAACCAAGATCATTACATATACAGCACCAGTACCAAGCTCAGTACATATATACAGTACTACAACCAAGCTCAGTACATATATACAACACTATAGTCAAGCTCATCAGTACATATATACAGCAGAACCAAGCTCAATACATAACTACAACACCACAACCCAGCTCAGTACATAAATACAGTACCACAACCAAGCTCAGTACATAAATACAACACTTTAGTTAAGCTCAGTACATATATACAATACTAGAACCAAGTTCAGTACATATATACAATACTAGAACCAAGCTCAGTACATATATACAATACTAGAACCAAGTTCAGTACATATATACAATACTAGAACCAAGCTCAGTACATATATACAATACTAGAACCAAGTTCAGTACATATATACAATACTAGAACCAAGCTCAGTACATATATACAATACTAGAACCACGCTTAGTACATATATACAACACTAGAACCAAGCTCAGTACATATATACAATACTAGAACCAAGCTCAGTACATATATACAATACTAGAACCAAGCTCAGTACATATATACAATACTAGAACCAAGTTCAGTACATATATCCAACACTAGAACCAAGCTCAGTACATATATACAACACTAGAACCAAGCTCAGTACATATATACAATACTAGAACCAAGCTCAGTACATATATACAATACTAGAACCAAGTTCAGTACATATATCCAACACTAGAACCAAGCTCAGTACATATATACAACACTAGAACCAAGCTCAGTACATATATACAATACTAGAACCAAGCTCAGTACATATATACAATACTAGAATCAAGCTCAGTACATATATCCAACACTAGAACCAAGCTCAGTACATATATACAGCTCCAGAACCAAGCTCAGTACATATATACAACACTAGAACCAAGCTCAGTACATATATACAATACTAGAACCAAGCTCAGTACATATATCCAACACTAGAACCAAGCTCAGTACATATATCCAACACTAGAACCAAGCTCAGTACATATATACAGCTCCAGAACCAAGCTCAGTACATATATACAACACTAGAACCAAGCTCAGTACATATATACAATACTAGAACCAAGTTCAGTACATATATCCAACACTAGAACCAAGCTCAGTACATATATACAACACTAGAACCAAGCTCAGTACATATATACAATACTAGAACCAAGCTCAGTACATATATACAATACTAGAACCAAGTTCAGTACATATATCCAACACTAGAACCAAGCTCAGTACATATATACAACACTAGAACCAAGCTCAGTACATATATACAATACTAGAACCAAGCTCAGTACATATATACAATACTAGAACCAAGCTCAGTACATATATCCAACACTAGAACCAAGCTCAGTACATATATACAACACTAGAACCAAGCTCAGTACATATATACAATACTAGAACCAAGCTCAGTACATATATCCAACACTAGAACCAAGCTCAGTACATATATCCAACACTAGAACCAAGCTCAGTACATATATACAGTACCACATTTCTCATTGAAATCGCTGGGCTTTCCATGTAATGCAGGATAAAATAAGTCCTCCAGAGAGAGAGAAACACTCTTTGTAGTTTCTCTCCATCCATACCAATTATTGGATATTATGAATGACGGACTCCCTACTGTTCCCTTTAAAGTTATACCCATTAAAGCAGCCCAGGGTACAAAGATCGAGAGCGGAAGTCTATGAGACATTTATCAGAGCAAGCAATGAAATCCCTTCTGATAAAAAGATATATCCTGATCACGTAGCCATTTTCAGAGTCCCAACTAAATTTCCAGCCCTATCACTGCACCTCAGGACCATAGACAGCTACAAGTTCATGGTGAACTTTAATTGATGCAGCCAAAAAAAAAATAATAATAATTACAAAAAAAGCCTTTTTTTTTTTTTGTCCATTCACAAACGACCCTGCTAAACTGGCTGTATCAACAACAGACTCCCTGATATTATATCCAGCTATAAGTATTCCATCCAAGAACCTTTTCTATGCTTTCCATTTGTATATCCACAAGGAGGACCAATTAACCCAACATGTGGCCCCACCATACATTATGGATCTTCTATGGATAATGTATAGATATATTCTTGTGGATTCAAATACATTTACCACCAGAAATACAAGTTCTGGTATTCTCTAATCATCCAGATACTGGAAGTCTACTGTACTCTAGCCGCCAGACATTGGACTAGTCCAGTGATCTCCAATCTGCGGCTCTCCAGCTGTTGTGCAACTACTACTACCAGTTGAGAGTTGTAGTTCTGCTATGGGTTGGTGATCACTGGAGTAGTCAGTGAGAATTAGAGGTCTGCTAGAGGTTGACTGAAAGAGGACACTTCTCCTGATTTGTCTGTTTTAATAAATATTTATATTCCACATGAAATAGCAATTTTGGAGCATCATGTCTTAGGACTTTACGTTGTGCCGTTCCTCTGTTATTCCTCCTAGAAATGTATGAATAAAATGGAGAAAAAAAAGTTGCAGGCGGTGACGTGACAAATTTTTCGGTAAAATGTGCAAAGTAAAGAATACTATCATGTAACTGAGAGCTTTATATATCTGTATGTAGTGAGCTCCCTCTAGTGGTGGCTGCAGGCAGCAGAATACTATCATGTAACTGAGAGCTTTATATATCTGTATGTAGTGAGCTCCACCTAGTAGTAACTGCAGGCAGCAGAAGGTTATCATGTTACTCCATGGGAGCTGTATATATCTGTATGTAGTGAGCTCCCCCTAGTGGTAACTGCAGGCAGCAGAAGGTTATCATGTAACTCTATGGGAGCTGTATATATCTGTATGTAGTGAGCTCCCCCTAGTAGTAACTGCAGGCAGCAGAAGGTTATCATGTAACTCCATGGGAGCTGTATATATCTGTATGTAGTGAGCTCCCCCTAGTGGTAATTGCAGGCAGCAGAAGGTTATCATGCAACTCTATGGGAGCTGTATATATCTGTATGTAGTGAGCTCCCTCTAGTGGTGGCTGCAGGTAGCAGAATGTTATCATGCAACTCTATGGGAGCTGCATATATCTGTATGTAGTGAGCTCCCTCTAGTGGCGGCTGCAGGCAGCAGAATGTTATCATGCAACTCTATGGGAGCTGCATATATCTGTATGTAGTGAGCTCCCTCTAGTGGCGGCTGCAGGTGGCAAAATGTTATCATGTAACTCTATGGGAGCTGTATATATATGTATGGTATGTAGTGAGCTCCAACTTGTGGTTGCTGCAGGCAGCTGAAATGCTATCATGTAACTCTATAGGAGCTGTATAAATCTGTATGTAGTGAGCTCCCCCTATTGTTGGTTGTGGGTAACCACCCACCATAGGCTCTGTAGTACTGTAGTCATGTACATTGCCTCTATGGTAGGTTATGCCACCTGTGCTGTATGGGGCACAACAGCCCATATTTTCCATCGGGGGCCCAGGAGCATCAAGTCACGTGTCTGACATTAGTGATGAATCTTCAGCGTTGTCTCTTGTTTTGAGGACACTATTTGAGTCATTCCTGGGGGGGCGCAGCACCTTTATCTGGCGCCCTCGTTCTTCAGGGACATGAATCAGTATCTCCCATTGTACATTATTGATGAAATAATGTCCTTATGATGCGCGCGGGGCCGGTATTCCCACTTGAGTTGATGCATAGAGACAATTTTCATCAATTAGTGGCGCTGAGTCAGTCTACAACAATGGATGTCACTCATGAGATCAGCATTACGGGTGCTGCGGTACGCGGCGTCGCTGCCTGATTAACAGCGTCAGAGTGAAAGGGAAACAGTGACACGAAAAATCAGCAATGACAGTGTGGGGGTTAGACGTGGAGCCTTATACACTGCAATGAAAAAAGCATTATATGTATGGTGTGTAATATATGGTGTTTTATTACCTTATGGGAGGCAGCACAGAGTGTTTCAGGAGATGAGTGTACTGATGTTGTGGAGGCAGAGACCTGTCCGCCCATGGGATAATGTTAGTGAGGACACTGATGCATGTGACAGGGGACTAGAGACATGTAACAGGTCATAGACTTAAGAGTTACATTGTGGGAGAGCAGGATCCCCAGCAGCACAGAGTATTTAAGCATAATAAGTGTGCTGGTCTTGTGGTAGATCAAAGACATAGCGAAAGGAGCAGGTTCTTCCAGCAGCACAGAGTATTTCAGGAGAAGAAGTGTGCTGATCTTGTGGAAGTTTATAGACATAGTGGAAGAAGCAGGGTCTCATAGTAGCACAGAGTATTTCAGGAGACGAGGTGTGCTGATCTTGTGGTAGTTCATAGACATAGTGGAAGAAGCAGGGCTTCCTAGTAGGACAGAGTATTTCAGGAGAAGAAGTGTGCTGATCTTGTGGTAGTTCATAGACATAGTGGAAGAAGCAGAGTCTCCTAGTAGCACAGAGTATTTCAGGAGAAGTGTGCTAAACTTGTGGTAGTTCATAGACATAGTGGAAGAAGCAGCATCCCCAACAGCACAGAGTATTTCAGGAGAAGAGGTGTGTGTATCTTGCGGTAGTTCATAGACATAGTGGAAGAAGCAGGGTCTCCTAGTAGCACAGAGTATTTCAGGAGAAGTGTGCTAATCTTGTGGTAGTTCATAGACATAGCGGAAGAAGCAGCATCCCCAGCAGCACAGAGTATTTCAGGAGAAGTGTACTAATCTTGTGGTAGTTCATAGACATAGCGGAAGAAGCAGCATCCCCAGCAGCACAGAGTATTTCAGGAGATGAGTGTATTGATCCTGTGTTGATCGTGACGTCTCGATACTCCATGTACCTGCTGTACAGTCACGCTCTGGTTTTCTATCTATTTTGTAGGTGATATTGTGGAGCAGTGCATTGTGGGGGCTCATCCTCTGCCGTACGCGCTCTCTCAGGAGACATTATGTGTGTAATGAGTTTACAATACATTACATAGCGCAGCCCCGGGCTAGATCCTCTCCAAACCGCGTTCACAGATATTGAGCTCATCAATCATCGCGCCGCGTTTCATACCTCCGGTCCCTATAATAAAAGAAAGCAATGACTACAATCCACGGAAGCAGCAGAGGTGCAGCTGATTGTGGAACTACAAGTACCAGCATGGCATGAGAGCAAAGTGGACACAAGGGGTGTCTACTATAGAGGGGCCCATGTGACTGCCCATGAAGGGGGTGGCGATGCTCAGGACGGCGGCTCCATCACTGGCACCAATGGTAATTATAAATCACAGATATGTAAACTCTCCTGGACTTACCGGGTGTCACCCTATTTATAGCCCCTCACCCAGTGACCCGGTCACCCGATGACATATAGAGGGCACAAGTGCAGCAGAAATGTGGCTGTTATCTATGGGATTAATCAGGGGCGTAACTAGGAATGACTGCTCCCCCCTCCCCATTGTGCCACACACAGCCCCCCTTGTAAATAGTGCCCCCTGTAGATAATTCCCCCCTGTAGATATTGCCATACAGCCCCCCGTATATAGCACCATACAGCCCCCCCCTTATATAGCGTCATACAGCCCACCCATATATAGCGCCATACAGCCCCCTGTAGATTGCGCAATACAGGCCCCCTGTAAATAGTGCCATACAGCCCCCCTGTAGATTGTGCCATACAGCCCCCTGTATATATTTCCATACAGCCCCCCTGTAGATAGTGCCACACAGCCCCCCGTAGATAGTGCCATACAGCCCCCCATATATAGCACCATACAGGCCCCCCTGTAAATAGTGCCATACAGCCCCCCTGTAGATAGTGCCATACAGCCCCCCGTATATAGCGCCATACAGGCGCCCCTGTAAATAGTGCCATACAGCCCCCTGTAGATATTGCCATACAGCCCCCCTGTAGATAGTGCCACACAGCCCCCCGTAGATAGTGCCATACAGCCCCCCGTATATAGTGCCATACAGCCCCCTGTAGATATTGCCATACAGCCCCTCTGTAGATAGTGCCATATAGCTCCCTGTAGATATTGCCATACAGGCCCCCTGTAAATAGTGCCATACAGCCCCCCTGTAGATTGTGCCATACAGCCCCCTGTATATATTTCCATACAGCCCCCCTGTAGATAGTGCCACACAGCCCCCCGTAGATAGTGCCATACAGCCCCCCATATATAGCACCATACAGGCCCCCCTGTAAATAGTGCCATACAGCCCCCCTGTAGATAGTGCCATACAGCCCCCCGTATATAGCGCCATACAGGCGCCCCTGTAAATAGTGCCATACAGCCCCCTGTAGATATTGCCATACAGCCCCCCTGTAGATAGTGCCACACAGCCCCCCGTAGATAGTGCCATACAGCCCCCCGTATATAGTGCCATACAGCCCCCTGTAGATATTGCCATACAGCCCCTCTGTAGATAGTGCCATATAGCTCCCTGTAGATATTGCCATACAGCCCCCTGTAGATAGTGCCATACAGCCCTCCTGTAGATAGTGCCACACAGCCCCCCTGTAGATAGTGCCATACAGCCCCCCGTATATAGCGTCATACAGCCCTCCCGTATATAGCGTCATACAGCCCTCCTGTATATAGCGTCATACAGCCCTCCGTATATAGCGCCATACAGCCCCCCCCCGTATATAGTGCCATACAGCCCCCCTGTAGATAGTGCCATACAGCCCCCTGTAGATAGTGCCATACAGCCCCCTGTAGATAATGCCACACAGCCCCCCTCTAGATAGTGCCATACAGCCCCCTGTAGATAGTGCCTTACAGCCCCCCGTATATAGCGTCATACAGCTCTCCCGTATATAGCGTCATACAGCCCCCCCGTATATAGCACCATACAACCCTCCCGTATATAGCGCCATACAGCCCCCCCGTATATAGCGACACACAGCCCCCCTGTAGATAGTGCCATACAGCCCCCTGTAGATAGTGCCATACAGCCCCCCTTGTAGGTAGTGCCACACAACCCCCCTGTAGATATTGCCACACAGACCCCCTGTAGGTAGTGCCATACAGCCCCCCGTATATAGCATCATACAGCCCTCCCGTATATAGCGTCATACAGCCCCCCCATATATAGCGTCATACAGCCCTCCGTATATAGCGCCATACAGCCCCCCCCCGTACATAGCGCAATACAGCCCCCATGTAGATAGTGCCATACAGCCCCCCTGTAGATAGTGCCACACAGCCCCCCCTGTAGATAGTGCCTTAGAGCCCCCAGTATATAGTGTCATACAGCCCTCCCGTATATAGCGCCATACAGCCCCCCGTATATAGCGCCATGAAACCCTCCCGTGTATAGCGCCATACAGCCACCCCGAGCACCAAACAGCCCCCCTGTAGATAGTGCCATACAGCCCCCTGTAGATAGTGCCATACAGCCCCCCTGTAGATAGTGCCATACAGCCCCCTGTAGATAACGCCATACAGCCCCCCTGTAGATAGTGCCATACAGCCCCCCTGTAGATAGTGCCATACAGCCCCCCTGTAGATAGTGCCATACCTCCCCCTGTAGATAGTGCCATACAGCCCCCCTGTAGATAGTGACACACAGACCCCCCTGTAGATAGTGCCATACAGCCCCCTGTAGATAGTGCCATACAGCCCCCCTGTAGATAACGCTATACAGCCCCCCTGTAGATAACGTCATACAGCCCCCTGAATATAGCGCCATACAGCCCCCCTGTAGATAATGCCATACAGCCCCCCCTGTAGATAGTGCCATACAGCCCCCCTGTAGATGGCACCATACAGCCCCCTGTGGATAACGCCATACAGCCCCCTGTAGATAACGCCATACAGCGCCCTCCTGTAGATAACGCCATACAGCGCACTCCTGTAGATAACGCCATACAGCCCCCCTGTAGATAACGCCATACAGCCCCCTGTAGATAACCACACAGCCCCCTGTAGATAACACCATACAGCCCCCCTGTAGATAGCGCCATACTTGCCCCCCCCTGTGGATAACACCATACAGGCCCCCCCTGTGGATAACGCCATACAGGCCCCTGTAGATAACGCCATACAGCCCTCCTGTAGATAACGCCATACAGGCCCCTGTAGATAACGCCATACAGCCCCCCTGTAGATAGTGCGATACAGCCCCCCTGTAGATAGTGCGATACAGCCCCCCTGTAGATAACGCTATACAGCCCCCCTGTAGACAACGCCATACAGCCCCCTGAAGATAGCGCCATACAGCCCCCCTGTAGATAACGCCATACAGTGCCCCCCCAGTAAATAACGCCATACAGCCCCCTGTAGATAGTGCCATACAGCCCCCCTGTAGATAGTGCCATACAGCCCCCCTGTAGATAGCGCCATACAGCCCCCCTGTAGATAACGCCAGACAGCCCCCTGTAGATAACACCATACAGCCCCCTGTAGATAACGCCATACAGCCCCCTGTGGATAACGCCATACAGCCCCCCTGTAGATAACGCCATACAGTGCCCCCTGTAGATAACGCCATACAGCCCCCCTGTAGATAACACCATACAGCCCCCCCTGTAGATAACACCATACAGCCCCCCTGTAGATAACGCCATACAGCACCCTGTAGATAACGCCATACAGCCCCCTGTAGATAGTGCCATACAGCCCCCCTGTGGATAGCGCCATACAGCCCCCTGTGGATAACGCCATACAGCCCCCCTGTGGATAACGCCATACAGCCCCCCCTGTAGATAGTGCCATACAGCCCCTCCTGTAGATAGCGCCATACAGCCCCCTGTGGATAACGCCATACAGCCCCCCTGTAGATAACGCCACACAGCCCCCCTGTAGATAGTGCCATACAGCCCCCTGTGGATAACGCCATACAGCCCCCCTGTAGATAACGCCATACAGCCCCCCTGTAGATAGCGCCATACAGCCCCCTGTGGATAACGCCATACAGCGCCCCCTGTGGATAACGCCATACAGCCCCCCCTGTAGATAGTGCCATACAGCCCCTCCTGTAGATAACGCCATACAGCCCCCCTGTGGATAACACCATACAGCCCCCCTGTGGATAACACCATACAGCCCCTTGTAGATAACACCATACAGCCCCCCTGTAGATAACATCATACAGCCCCCCTGTAGATAACGCCATACAGTGCCCCCTGTAAATAACGCCATACAGCCTCCCTGTAGATAACACCATACTCCCCCCCTGTGGATAACGCCACACAGCCCCCCGTAGATAGTGCCATACAGCCCCACGTATATAGCGCCATACAGCCCCCTGTAGATATTGCCATACCGCCCCTCTGTAGATAGTGCCATACAGCCCCCTGTAGATATTGCCATACAGCCCCCTGTAGATAGTGCCATACAGCCCCCCTGTAGATAGTGCCACACAGCCCCCCTGTAGATAGTGCCATACAGCCCCCCGTATATAGCGTCATACAGCCCTCCCGTATATAGCGTCATACAGCCCTCCTGTATATAGCGTCATACAGCCCTCCGTATATAGCGCCATACAGCCCCCGCCCCGTATATAGTGCCATACAGCCCCCCTGTAGATAGTGCCATACAGCCCCCTGTAGATAGTGCCATACAGCCCCCTGTAGATAATGCCACACAGCCCCCCTCTAGATAGTGCCATACAGCCCCCTGTAGATAGTGCCACACAGCCCTCCCTGTAGATAGTGCCTTACAGCCCCCCGTATATAGCGTCATACAGCTCTCCCGTATATAGCGTCATACAGCCCCCCGTATATAGCGCCATACAACCCTCCCGTATATAGCGCCATACAGCCCCCCCGTATATAGCGACACACAGCCCCCCTGTAGATAGTGCCATACAGCCCCCTGTAGATAGTGCCATACAGCCCCCCTTGTAGGTAGTGCCACACAACCCCCCTGTAGATATTGCCACACAGACCCCCTGTAGATAGTGCCATACAGCCCCCCGTATATAGCATCATACAGCCCTCCCGTATATAGCGTCATACAGCCCCCCCATATATAGCGTCATACAGACCCCATGTAGATAGTGCCATACAGCCGCCCTGTAGATAGTGCCACACAGCCCCCCCTGTAGATAGTGCCTTAGAGCCCCCAGTATATAGTGTCATACAGCCCTCCCGTATATAGCGGCATACAGCCCCCCGTATATAGCGCCATGAAACCCTCCCATGTATAGCGCCATACAGCCCCCCGTATATAGCACCAAACAGCCCCCCTGTAGATACTGCCATACAGCCCCCTGTAGATAGTGCCATACAGCCCCCCTGTAGATAGTGCCATACAACCACCCTGTATATAGTGCCATAAAGCCCCCCTGTAGAGAGTGCCATACAGCCCCCTGTAGATAACGCCATACAGCCCCCCTGTAGATAGTGCCATACAGCCCCCCTGTAGATAGTGCCATACAGCCCCCCTGTAGATAGTGCCATACCTCCCCCTGTAGATAGTACCATACAGCCCCCCTGTAGATAGTGACACACAGACCCCCCTGTAGATAGTGCCACACAGCCCCCTATAGATAGTGCCATACAGCACCCCTGTAGATAACGCTATACAGCCCCCCTGTAGATAACGTCATACAGCCCCCTGAATATAGCGCCATACAGCCCCCCTGTAGATAATGCCATACAGCCCCCCCTGTAGATAGTGCCATACAGGCCCCTGTAGATGGCACCATACAGCCCCCTGTGGATAACGCCATACAGCCCCCTGTAGATAACGCCATACAGCGCCCTCCTGTAGATAACGCCATACAGCCCCCCTGTAGATAACGCCATACAGTCCCCCTGTAGATAACGCCATACAGCCCCCTGTAGATAACCACACAGCCCCCCTGTAGATAACACCATACAGCCCCCTGTAGATAACGCCATACAGCCCCCCTGTAGATAGTGCCATACAGCCCCCCTGTAGATAGTGCCATACAGCCCCCCTGTAGATAGTGCCATACCTCCCCCTGTAGATAGTACCATACAGCCCCCCTGTAGATAGTGACACACAGACCCCCCTGTAGATAGTGCCACACAGCCCCCTATAGATAGTGCCATACAGCCCCCCTGTAGATAACGCTATACAGCCCCCCTGTAGATAACGTCATACAGCCCCCTGAATATAGCGCCATACAGCCCCCCTGTAGATAATGCCATACAGCCCCCCCTGTAGATAGTGCCATACAGGCCCCTGTAGATGGCACCATACAGCCCCCTGTGGATAACGCCATACTTCCCCCCCCCTGTAGATAACGTCATACAGCCCCCCCTGTAGATAACGCCATACAGCCCCCCTGTAGATAACACCATACAGCGCCCCCTGTAGATAACGCCATACAGCGCCCTCCTGTAGATAACGCCATACAGCCCCCCTGTAGATAACGCCATACAGTCCCCCTGTAGATAACGCCATACAGCCCCCTGTAGATAACCACACAGCCCCCCTGTAGATAACACCATACAGCCCCCTGTAGATAGCGCCATACTTGCCCCCCCCTGTGGATAACGCCATACAGGCCCCTGTAGATAACGCCATACAGTCCTCCTGTAGATAACGGCATACAGCCCCCCCTGTAGATAACGCCATACAGCCCCCCTGTAGATAACGCCATACAGCCCCCCTGTAGATAGTGCGATACAGCCCCCCTGTAGATAACGCTATACAGCACCCCTGTAGACAACGCCATACAGCCCCCTGAAGATAGCGCCATACAGCCCCCCTGTAGATAACGGCATACAGCCCCCCTGTAGATAACACCATACTCCCCCCCTGTGGATAACGCCATACAGCCCTCCTGTAGATAACGCCATACAGGCCCCTGTAAATAACGACATACAGCCCCCCTGTAGATATTGCCATACAGCCCCCCTGTAGATAGTGCCATACAGCCCCCCTGTAGATAGCGCCATACAGCCCCCCTGTAGATAACGCCAGACAGCCCCCTGTAGATAACACCATACAGCCCCCTGTAGATAACGCCATACAGCCCCCTGAAAATAGTGCCATAGAGCCCCCTGTAGATAACGCCATACAGCCCCCTGTGGATAACGCCATACAGCCCCCCTGTAGATAACGCCATACAGTGCCCCCCTGTAGATAACACCATACAGCCCCCCTGTAGATAACGCCATACAGCCCCCTGTAGATAACGCCATATAGCCCCCTGTAGATAGTGCCATACAGCCCCCCTGTGGATATCGCCATACAGCCCCCTGTGGATAACGCCATACAGCCCCCCTGTAGATAACGCCATACAGTGCCCCCTGTAGATAACGCCATACAGCCCCCCTGTAGATAACGCCATACAGCCCCCCTGTAGATAACGCCATACAGCGCCCCCTGTAGATAACGCCATACAGCCCCCTGTAGATAACACCATACAGCTTCCTGTAGATAGCGCCATGCAGCCCCCCTGTGGATAACGCCATACAGTCCCCCCTGGTGATAGTGCCATACAGCCCTCCTGTAGATAGCGCCATACAGCCCCCTGTGGATAACGCCATACAGCCCCCTGTAGATAACGCCACACAGCCCCCTGTAGATAGTGCCATACAGCCCCCTGTGGATAACGCCATACAGCCCCCCTGTAGATAGCGCCATACAGCGCCCCCTGTGGATAACGCCATACAGCGCCCCCTGTGGATAACGCCATACAGCCCCCCTGTGGATAACGCCATACAGCCCCCCTGTAGATAACACCATACAGCCCCCCTGTAGATAACACCATACAGCCCCCCTGTAGATAGCGCCATACTTCCCCCCCCCTGTGGATAACACCATACAGGCCCCTGTAGATAACGCCATACAGGCCCCTGTAGATAACGCCATACAGGCCCCTGTAGATAACGCCATACAGCGCTCCTGTAGATAACGCCATACAGGCCCCTGTAGATAACGCCATACAGCCCCCTGTAGATAGTGCCAAACAGCCCCCCTGTAGATAGTGCGATACAGCCCCCCTGTAGATAACGCTATACAGCCCCCCTGTAGATAACGCCATACAGCCCTCTGAAGATAGCGCCATACAGCCCCCCTGTAGATAACGCTATACAGACCCCCCTGTAGATAACGCCATACATCCCCCTGTGGATAACGCCATACAGTCCCCCTGTAGATAACGCCATACAGTGCCCCCCTGTAAATAACGCCATACAGCCTCCCTGTAGATAACACCATACTCCCCCCCTGTGGATAACGCCATACAGCCCCCCTGTAGATAACGCCATACAGGCCCCTGTAAATAACGCCATACAGCCCCCTGTAGATAGTGCCATACAGTCCCCCCTGTAGATAACGCCATACAGCCCCCATGTAGATAACGCCATACAGCCCCCTGTAGATAACGCCATACAGCCCCCTGAAGATAACGCCATACAGCCCCCCTGTAGATAACGCCATACAGCCACCCTGTAGATAACGCCATACAGCCCCCTCTGTAGATAACGTCATACAGCCCCCCCTGTAGATAACGCCATACAGCCCCCTGTGGATAACGCCATACAGCCACCCTGTAGATAACGCCATTCAGCCCCCCCTGTAGATAACGTCATACAGACCCCCTGTGGATAACGCCATACAGCCCCCCTGTAGATAACGCCATACAGCCCTCCTGTAGATAGCGCCATACAGCCCCCTGTGGATAACGCCATACAGCCACCCTGTAGATAACGCCATACAGCCCCCCTGTAGATAGCGCCATACAGCCCCCTGTGGTTAACGCCATACAGCGCCCCCTGTGGATAACGCCATACAGCCCCCCTGCAGATAACACCATACAGCCCCCCCTGTAGATAACACCATACAGCCCCCCCTGAAGATAGTGCCATACAGCCCCCCTGTGGATAACGCCATACAGCCCCCCTGCAGATAACACCATACAGCCCCCCCTGTAGATAACGCCATACAGCCCCCCTGTAGATAACGCCATACAGCCCCCCCTGAAGATAGTGCCATACAGCCCCCCTGTGGATAACGCCATACAGCCCTCCTGTAGATAACGCCATACAGCCCCCCTGTAGATAGCGCCATACAGCCCCCTGTGGATAACGCCATACAGCGCCCCCTGTGGATAACGCCATACAGCGCCCCCTGTGGATAACGCCATACAGCCCCCCTGTGGATAACGCCATACAGCCCCCCTGCAGATAACACCATACAGCCCCCCTGTGGATAACGCCATACAGCCCCCTGTAGATAACACCATACAGCCCCCCTGTAGATAACACCATACAGCCCCCCTGTAGATAACGCCATGCAGCCCCCCCTGTAGATAACACCATACAGCCCCCCTGTAGATAACACCATACAGCCCCCCTGTAGATAGCGCCATACTTCCCCCCCCCTGTGGATAACACCATACAGGCCCCTGTAGATAACGCCATACAGGCCCCTGTAGATAACGCCATACAGCGCTCCTGTAGATAACGCCATACAGGCCCCTGTAGATAACGCCATACAGCCCCCTGTAGATAGTGCCATACAGCCCCCCTATAGATAGTGTGATACAGCCCCCCTGTAGATAACGCTATACAGCCCCCCTGTAGATAGTGCCATACAGCCCCCTCTGCAGATAGCGCCATACAGCCCCCCTGTAGATAACGCCATACAGCCCCCTGAAGATAGCGCCATACAGCCCCCCTGTAGATAACGCTATACAGACCCCCCTGTAGATAACGCAATACATCCCCCTGTGGATAACGCCATACAGTCCCCCTGTAGATAACGCCATACAGTGCCCCCCTGTAAATAACGCCATACAGCCTCCCTGTAGATAACACCATACTCCCCCCCTGTGGATAACGCCATACAGCCCCCCTGTAGATAACGCCATACAGGCCCCTGTAAATAACGCCATACAGCCCCCTGTAGATAGTGCCATACAGCCCCCCTGTAGATATTGGCATACAGCCCCCCTGTAGATAACGCCATACAGCCCCCCTGTAGATAACGCCATACAGTCCCCCCTGTAGATAACGCCATACAGCCCCCATGTAGATAACGCCATACAGCCCCCTGTAGATAACGCCATACAGCCCCCTGAAGATAACGCCATACAGCCCCCTTGTAGATAACGCCATACAGCCACCCTGTAGATAACGCCATACAGCCCCCTCTGTAGATAACGTCATACAGCCCCCCCTGTAGATAACGCCATACAGCCCCCTGTGGATAACGCCATACAGCCCTCCTGTAGATAACGCCATTCAGCCCCCCCTGTAGATAACGCCATACAGCCCCCCTGTAGATAGCGCCATACAGCCCCCTGTGGATAACGCCATACAGTCCCCTGTAGATAACGCCATACAGCCCCCTGTAGATAGCGCCATACAGCCCCCCTGTAGATATTGGCATACAGCCCCCCTGTAGATAACGCCATACAGCCCCCCTGTAGATAACGCCATACAGTCCCCCCTGTAGATAACGCCATACAGCCCCCATGTAGATAACGCCATACAGCCCCCTGTAGATAACGCCATACAGCCCCCTGAAGATAACGCCATACAGCCCCCTGTAGATAACGCCATACAGCCACCCTGTAGATAACGCCATACAGCCCCCTCTGTAGATAACGCCATACAGCCCTCCTGTAGATAACGCCATACAGCCCCCTGTAGATAACGCCATTCAGCCCCCCCTGTAGATAACGCCATACAGCCCCCCTGTAGATAACGCCATACAGCCCTCCTGTAGATAGCGCCATACAGCCCCCTGTGGATAACGCCATACAGTCCCCTGTAGATAACGCCATACAGCCCCCTGTAGATAGCGCCATACAGCCCCCCTGTAGATATTGGCATACAGCCCCCCTGTAGATAACGCCATACAGCCCCCCTGTAGATAACGCCATACAGTCCCCCCTGTAGATAACGCCATACAGCCCCCATGTAGATAACGCCATACAGCCCCCTGTAGATAACGCCATACAGCCCCCTGAAGATAACGCCATACAGCCCCCTGTAGATAACGCCATACAGCCACCCTGTAGATAACGCCATACAGCCCCCTCTGTAGATAACGCCATACAGCCCTCCTGTAGATAACGCCATACAGCCCCCCTGTAGATAGCGCCATACAGCCCCCTGTGGATAACGCCATACAGCGCCCCCTGTGGATAACGCCATACAGCGCCCCCTGTGGATAACGCCATACAGCCCCCCTGTGGATAACGCCATACAGCCCCCCTGCAGATAACACCATACAGCCCCCCTGTGGATAACGCCATACAGCCCCCTGTAGATAACACCATACAGCCCCCCTGTAGATAACACCATACAGCCCCCCTGTAGATAACGCCATGCAGCCCCCCCTGTAGATAACACCATACAGCCCCCCTGTAGATAACACCATACAGCCCCCCTGTAGATAGCGCCATACTTCCCCCCCCCCTGTGGATAACACCATACAGGCCCCTGTAGATAACGCCATACAGGCCCCTGTAGATAACGCCATACAGCGCTCCTGTAGATAACGCCATACAGGCCCCTGTAGATAACGCCATACAGCCCCCTGTAGATAGTGCCATACAGCCCCCCTATAGATAGTGCGATACAGCCCCCCTGTAGATAACGCTATACAGCCCCCCTGTAGATAGTGCCATACAGCCCCCTCTGTAGATAGCGCCATACAGCCCCCCTGTAGATAACGCCATACAGCCCCCTGAAGATAGCGCCATACAGCCCCCCTGTAGATAACGCTATACAGACCCCCCTGTACATAACGCAATACATCCCCCTGTGGATAACGCCATACAGTCCCCCTGTAGATAACGCCATACAGTGCCCCCCTGTAAATAACGCCATACAGCCTCCCTGTAGATAACACCATACTCCCCCCCTGTGGATAACGCCATACAGCCCCCCTGTAGATAACGCCATACAGGCCCCTGTAAATAACGCCATACAGCCCCCTGTAGATAGTGCCATACAGCCCCCCTGTAGATATTGGCATACAGCCCCCCTGTAGATAACGCCATACAGCCCCCCTGTAGATAACGCCATACAGTCCCCCCTGTAGATAACGCCATACAGCCCCCATGTAGATAACGCCATACAGCCCCCTGTAGATAACGCCATACAGCCCCCTGAAGATAACGCCATACAGCCCCCCTGTAGATAACGCCATACAGCCACCCTGTAGATAACGCCATACAGCCCCCTCTGTAGATAACGTCATACAGCCCCCCCTGTAGATAACGCCATACAGCCCCCTGTGGATAACGCCATACAGCCACCCTGTAGATAACGCCATTCAGCCCCCCCTGTAGATAACGCCATACAGCCCCCCTGTAGATAACGCCATACAGCCCTCCTGTAGATAGCGCCATACAGCCCCCTGTGGATAACGCCATACAGTCCCCTGTAGATAACGCCATACAGCCCCCTGTAGATAGCGCCATACAGCCCCCCTGTAGATATTGGCATACAGCCCCCCTGTAGATAACGCCATACAGCCCCCCTGTAGATAACGCCATACAGTCCCCCCTGTAGATAACGCCATACAGCCCCCATGTAGATAACGCCATACAGCCCCCTGTAGATAACGCCATACAGCCCCCTGAAGATAACGCCATACAGCCCCCCTGTAGATAACGCCATACAGCCACCCTGTAGATAACGCCATACAGCCCCCTCTGTAGATAACGTCATACAGCCCCCTGTGGATAACGCCATACAGCCACCCTGTAGAGAACACCATACAGCCCCCCCTGTAGATAACGCCATACAGCCCCCTGTGGATAACGCCATACAGCCACCCTGTAGATAACGCCATTCAGCCCCCCCTGTAGATAACGCCATACAGACCCCCTGTGGATAACGCCATACAGCCCCCCTGTAGATAACGCCATACAGCCCTCCTGTAGATAGCGCCATACAGCCCCCTGTGGATAACGCCATACAGTCCCCTGTAGATAACGCCATACAGCCCCCCTGTAGATAACGCCATACAGCCCCCCTGTAGATAACGCCATACAACCCCCCTGTAGATAACGCCATACAGCCCCCTGTAGATAACGCCATACAGCCCCCCTGTAGATAACGCCATACAGCCCCCCTGTAGATAGTGCTATACTCACCTAGGCCCTGTCCCCATGACGAACGGAGCTTCTCCAAAGCATCCTCAACTCCGACGGAATCCTTGCGTAGGCCCGCATCATCCAGTGACCTCATCACGCCGCCCTGCGCATCGATCCGGTCCCTGCGCCTGATAGGCTGCAGGCCGAACGTGGCTTGTAGCCTAGTATATGGCAGAGCTCTGTCATAGTGTTCAATAGTATCTGCGTCCTAAGCGGCGCCACCGGACAAGGGGGGCCCGTGGCGGTGGGTGGCACGGGCCCCCTCATGCCGCAGGCCCCGTATCAGCCGCTATGGCTGCTGCAGCGGTAGTTACGCCACTGAGATTAATCGAATAGACAGCGGCTTGTATATTTACCGTCCTCTTGTTAAGCTTCGGCCTAAACAGGATCTGGATGGACCCAGAGCAGCGGTGCCCGGAGCTGAGCAAGGGCCAGGATCAGGAGGGTAAGTGTATAATCTGGTCTGGGGTCTGATATTAATATTGGGGTCTGGGTTCAGAACATATTTAGGGGTCTGGAGTGTGAATATATTTAGGGGTCTTGTCTGGGGTTTAAATTTACTTAGGGGGTCTGATATTAATATAGGGGTCTGGTCTGGGGTCTGATATTAATATAGGGGTCCGGCCTGGGTTCTGTTATTAATATAGGGGTCCGGCCTCGGGTCTGATATTAATATAGGGGTCCGGACCAGGGTTTGATATTAATATACGGGTCTGATCTGGGGTCTGATATTAATATAAGGGTCCGTACCGGGGACTGATATTAATATAGGGGTCCGGTCTGGGATCTGATATTATTATAGGGGTCCGGACCAGGGTCTGATATTAATATAGGGGTTAGTACCGGGGTCTGATATTAATATAGGGGATTGATATTAATATAGGGGTCTGATCCGGGGTCTGATATTAATATAGGGGTCCGGACCAGGGTCTGATGTTAATATAGGGGATTGATATTAATATAGGGGTCTGATCCGGGGTCTGATATTAATATAGGGGTCCGGACCAGGGTCTGATGTTAATATAGGGGATTGATATTAATATAGGGGTCTGATCAGGGGGCTGATATTAATATAGGGGTCCGGACCAGGGTCTGATATTAATATAGGGGATTGATATTAATATAGGGGTCTGATCAGGGGGCTGATATTAATATAGGGGTCCGGACCAGGGTCTGATATTAATATAGGGGTCCGTTCTGGGGTCTGATATTAATATAGGGGTCTTATCCGGGGTCTGATATTAATAAATGGGGTCTGAATATATTTAGCCACCCCCTTTTATATAAGCCACGCTCTCCCAGGTTGAGGGGGAGATGGAGGGAGTGACACGAGGGTTACAGGATGACATTGATTCACCATGTGAGGACCCTTATTTTGATATTGCTCTGGGGCCGTCTCTCCTCTGTATATTCCCCTGCTTAAACAGCCAATATGGCTGCCATTGCAGCTTCCCTGGCGGGATTCACCCAACTTTATTAGAATCCTGAATGAAAAATCTGCCTAGAGACACATCCCTTGCCCCTTTATTAAGGCACAACTAGGCAAAGCTGCCTTTCAGGATGCTAAGAAAGTTGGGTAATATTTGGATTTTCGAGCTCTGATTATATAAGAGAAGGATTGTGGGAGCTGCGGTCTTCACTTATCTGTTGTGTTATGCACCCCCCCCCCCTCCATAATGTTGGCGGTAAATGTTTCATTCAGAACATTCGCGTCATAATTATCTCTCCGTTCGTAGGAAGGAAGAGTCTGATTTCCCAGAAGACAATGGATATTATATAGAAATTTTGGCAGCTCGAAGTGAAAACATGTTCAATGTATCATCCCGCCGCGCTGCAAGGTCGCCACTTCAAGGTCACCGTGCGCGACGGCAGCCTCGGATCCTTTATGCCGTATTGAAAGACATGTGATCAGAGAAAGGATTCATGTAAACGTACACTTAGGTCCAGTTCACACAGAGCTTTTTGTCAAGCAGAAAAAATCTGCCTCAAATTTTCCTTCTGTATTTTTGAGGCGGATTTAAAATGCACCTGGTTTTAGATGCGTTTTTTCATGCAGTTTTTCACGTTTTTTTATGCTTTTTTATGCTATTTTTTTAACTTTGCAAGTGTAAAAACCTTGCGCGGTATTTGGTCAAAATCGTATCAAAACCGGCTCCAAACGAATGGTACACCCCCCCCCCCCCCGCCCCACTGATTTCAATGGAGGTTCAGAAGTGGAATCTGCTCCTAGATAGGGCATGACATATTTATTTTCAGCGAGCAGACAAAATCTGCTTGGAAAGACAACTCCCAGGGGTAGGCTCCGGCCAGTTCACCCGGGTTCCCCCGAAACAGTTGTTAAAATTTCGGCTGGTTCACAGAACCGGGGGGAAGCGGGACCCCGTAACCGGTCCCCTGCACTCAATTGTATCCGCGTCCATAGGATGCGGATGCAATTGAGTTTCCTAGCTCTGTCCTAGAGAGGCACAGGATGACTTGCCAGTCGGCCATTTAGCGATTGCACAGTCGGCGTGATGACGTCATCACGCTGCTGCGTCGTTCCGCTGTATGAGGCCTGGCATTGCTGGAGGAAAGGGCGGGAACAGGGACACGTAAACATAACATTTTTTCTTTTTTTTCTTACATTAGGCAGCGTTACAGGGTGCACTAGCTACAGGGGACTATATATAGGGGGCTCTAGCTGCAGGGGACTATATATAGGGGCCTCTAGCTGCAGGGGACTATATATAGGGGGCTCTAGCTGCAGGGGACTATATAGAGTCCCTATATACAGGGGACTATATATAGGGGGCACTATCTACAGGGGGCACTATCTACGGGGGACTCTACAGGGGTCCCTATCTACAGGGGATGCTACAGGGGGCACTATTGACAGGGCCCTATCTATAGGTGGACGCTACAGGGGCACTAACTACAGGGGATGTTACAGGGGCCCTATCTACAGGGGACTATATAGGGGCCCTATCTACAGGGGATGTTACAGGGGCCCTATCTACAGGCGACACAATCTACAGGGGACTCTATAGAGGGCCCTATCTACAGGGGACTCTACGGGGGCCCTATCTACAGGGGACACTATAGGGGGCCCTATTTACAGGGGACTTTACGGGGGCCCTATCTACAGGGCACTCTACAGGGGGGCCCTATCTACAGCGGACTACGCCGGGCACTATTTACAGGGGACTCTACAGGGGGCACTATCTACAGGGGGCACTATTTACAGCCTGTAGTCTACAGTGGGCACTATCAACAGGGGCCACTATCTACATGGGACTCTGGGGGCACTATCTACGGGGGGCTCTTTGGTGGACTATCTACAGAGGGCTCTATGGGGAGCACTAGCTACAGAGGGCTCTATGAGAAGCACTATCTACAAAGGGCTCTATGAGAGGCATTATCTACAGAGAGCTCTATGAGGGGCACGATCTACAGGGGGCATTGTGAGTGGTATTATCTAAAGGGGGCATTGTGAGTGGCACTATCTACAGGGGGCACTGTGTGTGTGTGTGTGTGTGTGTGTGTGCGTGCGTGCGTGTGTGTGTGTGGTGCATTACTTTACGGTGTTTGACATAATTTTCTTCATGGGCACAGTGTATAGTATTATTATATTAAGGAGCGCAGTGTATGACACTATTATATTCAAAGCACAGTGTGTAGCATTATTATATTCATGGGCACAGTGTATGGTGCTATTATATTCATGGGCACAGTGTATGATACTATTATATTCAGGGACATAGGGTGTGGCACCATGACAATTTTATCTATGTTTATAGATGCGGAAATGTTGGAAAAGGGAAAAGCCGAAGACAACTGAGCGGCAAACTCTGCAGAATTGGGCTGTGGCCAGGAGGCCTCATCATAGAGGTCTGGGCTGGATGGAAAAGAAAAGAGAAAAAGAATGACTCCAATCTAAGAAGACGTCACCTGTGAGACACTAAATTTACATGTTTATTCTCCCTGTGACTGGTCAGTACTGCAGTCACTGTATGATCTGCAGCGAGATGATGGGTGTATCGTTCTTTTTTGTGAAACAGCAAATCCCAGCATATCCTTACCATTTTTCAGGCTATACTGGGAGCTGTCGTTTTATGCCTTACAAACTTATATGTCAGGGGTTATACTGAATTTGCAAATGATTTCTGTGCTGAGCTGTATTTGTGCTTGTGCTGTATTTATGTACTGAGCTTAGTTCTGATGCTGTATACACTACCGTTCAAAAGTTTGGGGCCACCCAGACAATTTTGTGTTTTCCATGAAAACTCACACTTATATTTATCAAATGAGTTGCAAAATGACTAGAAAATATAGTCAAGACATTGACAAGGTTAGAAATAATGATTTTTATTTGAAATAATAATTTTCTCCTTCAGACTTTGCTTTGGTCTTGGAATGCTCCATTTGCAGCAATTCCAGCATTGCAGACCTTTGGCATTCTAGCTGTTAATTTGCTGAGGTAATCGGGAGAAATTTCCCCCCATGCTTCCAGAAGCCCCTCCCACAAGTTGGATTGGCTTGATGGGCACTTCTTGCGTACCATACGGTCAAGCTCCTCCCACAACAGCTCTATGGGGTTGAGATCTGGTGACTGCGCTGGCCACTCCATTACAGATAGAATACCAGCTGCCGGCTTCTTCCCTAAATAGTTCTTGCATCATTTGGAGGTGCTTTGGGTCATTGTCCTGTTGTTGGATGAAATTGGCTCCAATCAAGCGCTGTCCACAGGGTATGGCATGGCGTTGCAAAATGGAGTGATAGCCTTCCTTATTCAAAATCCCTTTTACCTTGTACAAATCTCCCACTTTACCAGCACCAAAGCAACCCTAGACCATCACATTACCTCCACCATGCTTGACAGATGGCGTCAGGCACTCTTCCAGCATCTTTTCAGTTGTTCTGCGTCTCACAAATGTTCTTCTGTGTGATCCAAACACCTCAAACTTCCATTCGTCTGTCCATAACACTTTTTTCCAATCTTCCTCTGTCCAATGTCTGTGCTTTTGCCCATATTAATCTTTTCCTTTTATTAGCCAGTCTCAGATATGGCTTTTTCTTTGCCACTCTGCCCTGAAGGCCAGCATCCCGGAGTCGCCTCTTCACTGTAGACGTTGACACTGGCGTTTTGCGGGTACTATTTAATGAAGCTGCCAGTTGAGGACCTGTGAGGCGTCTATTTCTCAAACTAGAATGAAAAGAGAAAAAACACGGCGCCACCTTGTGTAGATCAATAGGTAAAGGTGAGACAAGAGGGCAAGTAATATGCTCACCTAGATGCGAAGTTATTGAGACATGTAAAATAGAAACCACAGTGCTGCTGCCAGATCCAGATCGGTAACCCGAAGGGACCGCTTAGGTAGAGAGAAAATGCAGGAGAAAAATGTATCTTTCCAGGGGCGCTGCTGCGTGGTAGTAATGATAGGAACGAATTCCAGAGGTAATTGAAAGTTCAGTTTATTTTGGTGAGTGGCTACGCGCTTCAACGCTGAACAAGCGTCTTCCTCAGGCCATGTACACATTACAATACATTAAACACATCTTATATAGCATGTGGGTTCAGACTTAACACGAGTGAAAAAGCCGCCAAATCTGCAGAGGTCAAGGTGCGATCGTGACGTCACACCCGGCTTTTTTTTTTTCCTCTCATTCACTGCCCCGCGGTGGGGAGAAAAAATAGAAAAAAAGCCGGGTGTGACGTCACGATCGCACCTTGACCTCTGCAGATTTGGCGGCTTTTTCACTCGTGTTAAGTCTGAACCCACATGCTATATAAGATGTGTTTAATGTATTGTAATGTGTACATGGCCTGAGGAAGACGCTTGTTCAGCGTTGAAACGCGTAGCCACTCACCAAAATGAACTGAACTTTCAATTACCTCTGGAATTCGTTCCTATCATTACTACCACGCAGCAGCGCCCCTGGAAAGATACATTTTTCTCCTGCATTTTCTCTCTATTTCTCAAACTAGAGACTCTAATGTACTTGTCTTGTTGCTCAGTTGTGCAGCGGGGCCTCCCACTTCTCTTTCTACTCTGGTTAGAGCCTGTGTGTGCTGTCCTCTGAGGGGAGTAGTACACACCGTTGTAGGAAATCTTCAGTTTCTTGGCAATTTCTCGCATGGAATAGCCTTCATTTCTAAGAACAAGAATAGACTGTCGAGTTTCACATGAAAGCTCTCTTTTTCTAGCCATTTTGAGAGTTTAATCGAACCCACAAATGTAATGCTCCAGATTCTCAACTAGCTCAAAGGAAGGTCAGTTTTATAGCTACTCTAAACAGCAAAACAGTTTACAGCGGTGCTAACATAATTGCACAAGGGTTTTCAAGTGTTTTCGAATCATCCATTAGCCTTCTAACACAGTTAGCAAACACAATGTACCATTAGAACACTGGAGTGATGGTTGCTGGAAATGGGCCTCTATACACCTATGTAGATATTGCATTAAAAACCAGACGTTTGCAGCTAGAATAGTCATTTAGCACATTAACAATGTATAGAGTGTATTTCTGATTCATTTAATGTTATCTTCATTGAAAAAAACTGTGCTTTTCTTTAAAAAATAAGGAAATTTCTAAGTGACCCTAAACTTTTGAACGGTAGTGTATTTATACTGAGCTTGGTTCTGGTGCTGTATATATACTGAGCTAGGTTCTGGTACTGTATTTATGTACTGAGCTTGGTTCTGGTAAAGTGTATATGTATGAGCTTTGTTCTGGTGCTGTAGATATGTACTGAGCTTGGTTCTGCAGTTATATACATCATAACAACCAAGCTCAGTACATATACACAGCACCAAAGAGAAGCTCAGAACATATATACAACCCCAGAATGCATCTAAATACAGCACCAGAACCATGCTCTATGTATATAGTATATACATCATAACAACCAGGCTTAAACCATATATACATGTACTGAGCTTTGTACTGGTGTTGTATATATGTACTGAGCTTTATTCTGGTGTTGAATATCTGTACTGAGCTTGGTTCTGGCGCTGTATATCGGTACTGAGTTTGGTTATGGTGCTGTATATATGTACTGGGCTTGGTTCTGGTGCTGTATATATGTACTGAGCTTGCTACTGGTGCTGTATATATGCACAGAGCTTGGTTCTGGTGTACATATGTACTGAGCTTGGTTCTGGTGCTGTATATATGTACTGAGCTTGCTGTGTGTGTATATATATATATATATATATACTGAGCTTTGTTCTGGTGCTGTATATATGCACTGAGCTTGGTTCTGGTAATGTATATATGTATGAGCTTTGTTCTGGTGCTGTAGATATGTACTGAGCTTGGTTCTGGTGCTGTATTTATATCCTGAGCTTCGTTCTGGTAATATATATATGTACTGAGCTTTGTTCTACTGCTGTATATATGTACTGAGCTTTGTTCTGGTGCTGTATATATATGTACTGAGCTTTCTTCTGGTGCTGTATATATGCACTGAGCTTTGTTCTGGTATAGTATATATGTATGAGCTTTGTTCTGGTGCTGTATATATGTACTGAGCTTGGTTCTATTGCTTTATATATGTACTGAGCTTTGTTCTGGTGCTGTATTTATATGCTAATCTTGGTTCCGGTGCTTTATATATGTAATGAGCTTGGTTCTAATGCTGTATATATGTACTGAGCTTGGTTCTGGGGCTGTATATATGTACTGAGCTTTGTTCTGGTGCTGTATTTATGCAGTGAGCTTGGTTCTGGTGTTGTATAATTGTACTGAGCTTAGTTCTGGTGCTGTATATATGTACTGAGCTTTATTCTGGGGCTGTATATATGTACTGAGTTTGATTCTGGAGCCGTATTTATGTACTGAGCTTTGTTCTGGTACTGTATATTTGTAATAAGCTTTGTTCTGGTGCTGTATATGTGTACTGAGCTTAGGTTCTGGTGCTGTTTATATGTACTGAGCTTTGTTCTGGTACTTTATATATGTAGCGAGCATGGTTCTGGTGCTGTATATATGAACTGAGCTTAGTTTTGGTGCTGTATATATGTACTGAGCTTGGTTCTGTTGCTATATATATGTACTGAGCTGGGTTCTGAAATTGTATATATGTATTGAGTTTGGTTTTGGAGATGTATATATGTACTGAGCTTAGTTCTGGTGCTGTATATATGTACTGAGCTTGGTTCTGTTGCTATATATATGTACTGAGCTGGGTTCTGAAATTGTATATATGTATTGAGCTTTGTTCTGGTGCTGTATATATGTACTGAGCTTGGTTCTGGAGTTGTATATATGTACTGAGTTTTGTTCTGGTAATGTATATTTGCACTGAGCTTTGTTCTGGTAATGTATATATGTATGAGCTTTGTTCTAGTGCTGTATATATGTAATGAGCTTGGTTCTGATTCTGTATATATGTACAGAGCTTGGTTCTGGGGCTGTATATATATACTGAACTTGGCTGTGAAGTTGTATATATGTACTGAGCTTGGTTTTGGGGATGTATATATGTGCTGAGCTTGGTTCTGGTGCTGTATATATGTACTGGGTTTGGTTATGGTGTTGTATATATGTATTGAGCTTTGTTCTGGTGCTATATGTATTTACTGAGCTTGGTTCTGGGGCTGTATTTATGTACTGAGCTTGGTTCTGGTGTTTCATATATGTACTGAGCTTGTATATATGTACTGAGCTGGGTCCTGGTGGAGTACATATGTACTGAGTTTGGTTCTGGTGCTGTATTTATATCCTGAGCTTCATTCTGGTAATGTATATAGGTATGACCTTTGTTCTGGTGCTGTATATATGTACTGAGCTTTGTTCTGGTGCTGCATATATGTACTGAGCTTGGTTCTGGTGATGTATATATGCACTGAGCTTAGTTCTGGTATAGTATATATGTATGAGCTTTGTTCTGGTGCTGTATTTATATGCTGAGACTGGTTCTGGTGCTCTATATATATGTAATGAGCTTGGTTCTGATGCAGTATATATATGTACTGAGCTTGGTTCTATTGCTGTATATATGTACTGAGCTTGGTTCTGGTGCTGTATTTATATGCTGAGACTGGTTCTGGTGCTCTATATATATGTAATGAGCTTGGTTCTGATGCAGTATATATATGTACTGAGCTTTGTTCTGGTGCTGTATATATGTACTGTGCTTGGTTTTGGTGATGTATATATGCACTGAGCTTAGTTCTGGTATAGTATATATGTATGAGCTTTGTTCTGGTGCTGTATTTATATGCTGAGACTGGTTCTGGTGCTCTATATATATGTAATGAGCTTGGTTCTGATGCAGTATATATATGTACTGAGCTTGGTTCTATTGCTGTATATATGTACTGAGCTTGGTTCTGATGCTGTATTTATATTCTGAGACTGGTTCTGGTGCTCTATATATGTAATAAGCTTGGTTCTGATGCAGTATATATATATATGTACTGAGCTTTGTTCTGGTGCTGTATATATGTACTGAGCTTGGTTCTGGTGCTGTATTTATGCAGTGAGCTTTGTTCTGGTGTTGTATAATTGTACTGAGCTTTGTTCTGGTGCTGTATATGTGTACTGAGCTTTGTTCTGGTACTGTATATATGTAGCGAGCATGGTTTTGGTTCTGTATATATGTACTGAGCTTAGTTCTGGTGCTGTATATATGTACTGAGCTTGGTTCTGTTGCTAAATATATGTAATGAGCTTGGTTCTGAAATTGTATATATGTACTGAGCTTGGTTTTGCGGATGTATATATGTACTGAGCTTTGTTCTGGTGCTGTATATATGTATTGAGCTTTGTTCTGGTGCTGTATATATGTACTGAGCTTGGTTCTGGAGTTGTATATATGTACTGAGCTTGGTTCTAGTGTTGTATATATGTAGTGAGCTGGGTCCTGATGTTGTATATATTAACTGAACTTGGTTCTGGTGCTGTATTTATATGCTGAGCTTGGTTCTGGTAATTTATATATGTATGAGCTTTGTTCTGGTGCTGTATATATTTACTGAGCTTTGTTCTGGTGCTGTATATATGTACTGAGCTTTGTTCTGGTAATGTATATATGCACTGAGCTTGGTTCTGGTAATGTATATATGTATGAGCGTTGTTCTGGTGCTGTATATATGTAATGAGCTTGGTTCTGGTGATGTATATATGCACTGAGCTTAGTTCTGGTATAGTATATATGTATGAGCTTTGTTCTGGTGCTGTATATATGTACTGAGCTTGGTTCTATTGCTGTATATATGTACTGAGCTTGGTTCTGGTGCTGTATTTATATGCTGAGACTGGTTCTGGTGCTCTATATATATGTAATGAGCTTGGTTCTGATGCAGTATATATATGTACTGAGCTTTGTTCTGGTGCTGTATATATGTACTGCGCTTGGTTTTGGTGATGTATATATGCACTGAGCTTAGTTCTGGTATAGTATATATGTATGAGCTTTGTTCTGGTGCTGTATATATGTACTGAGCTTGGTTCTATTGCTGTATATATGTACTGAGCTTGGTTCTGATGCTGTATTTATATTCTGAGACTGGTTCTGGTGCTCTATATATGTAATAAGCTTGGTTCTGATGCAGTATATATATATATGTACTGAGCTTTGTTCTGGTGCTGTATATATGTACTGAGCTTGGTTCTGGTGCTGTATTTATGCAGTACTGAGCTGGGTCCTGGTGTTGTATATATGTACTGAGATTGTTTCTTGTGCTGTATTTATATCCTGAGCTTCGTTCTGGTAATGTATATAGGTATGAGCTTTGTTCTGGTGCTTTATATATATATATATATATACTGAACTTGGTTCTGGTGCTGTATATATGTGCTGAGCTTTGTTCTGGTGCTGCATATATGCACTGAGCTTAGTTCTGGTATATTATATATGTATGAGCTTTGTTCTGGTGCCGTATATATGTACTGAGCTTAGTTCTATTGCTGTATATATGTACTGAGCTTGGTTATGGTGCTGTATTTATATGCTGAGCTGGGTTCTGGTGCTTTATATATGTACTGAGCTTGGTTCTGGTGCTGTATATATGTACTGAGCTTTGTTCTGGTGCCGTATATATGTACTGAGCTTAGTTCTATTGCTGTATATATGTACTGAGCTTGGTTATGGTGCTGTATTTATATGCTGAGCTGGGTTCTGGTGCTTTATATATGTACTGAGCTGGGTCCTGGTGTTGTATATATGTACTGAACTTTGTTCTGGCGCTGTATTTATATGCTGAGCTTTGTTCTGGTGCTGTATATATGTATGAGCTTTGTTCTTGTGCTGTATATATGTACTGAGCCTTGTTCTAGTGCTGTATATATGTACTGAGCTTTGTTCTGGTAATGTATATATGCACTGAGTTATGTTCTGGTGCTGTATATATGTACTGAGCTTTGTTTTAGTGCTGTATATATGTACTGAGCTCTGTTCTGGTAATGTATATATGCACTGAGCTTTGTTCTGGTAATGTATATATGTATGAGCTTTGTTCTGGTGCTGTATATATGTACTGAGTTATGTTCTGGTGTTGTATATATTTACTGAGCTTGGTTCTGGTGCTGTATACAGGTACTGAGTGTCACGGTGCGGGGTGTGGACCCACAGGGCCGTGCCGCGTAGTGGATAGGCATCTGGCCAACCAGGTAAAGTACAATATTCGTAGTGCCCATCATGTGTATTAAATGCAGTTTTCCACTCGTCACCCTGACGAAACCGGATTAGATTGTAGGTCCCCCACAGGTCTAGTTTCGAAAAAAAATTGCCCCCCCCGTATGCGATCAAACAGTTCCGAAATCAAAGGCAATGAGTACCTGTTCTTCACCGGGATCTGGTTGAGACCTCGGTAGTCAATGCAGGGTCAGAGGGATCGGTCTTTCTTTTTGACAAAGGAAAACCCGGCTCCAGCCAGGGATGAGGATTTCCGTATGAAGCCCCTCTTCAGTGGATATTACACTGGTTAAGAAATCCCCTGCACATGCTTGCTTGCGTCTCCATGGAAATGAGTTGGCAGAGAGAACCGAGGATCAGAACCGGAGCTGCCAGGAGGCGTAGCAAGAGGTTCAATCGCAGGAACTTGAACAGGAACAGAGAAGGAAGCAGCTAGCGCCCCAAGCTGCTGTGCCATGGAGTCTACTGCCACAAGAAGTTGATCCTGTCATGCTTGCAGATCCTGTAGGTCCGCCTGCATGGCTTGTGACGGTAACAGACCTTTGAATTGACCAGCGGGATCCATGGCCTGAGCGTACTGTCACTGTGCGGGGTGTGGACCCACAGGGCCGTGCCGCGTAGCGGATAGGCAGCTGGCCAGCCAGGTACAATGCAATGTCTATAGTCTAGAAAGAGTACCTGTGGCAATGTAGACAGTAGCGGTGATTCAGGCTTAAGATAAGGCTCTGGCAGCAGACAGACCCCCAGTGAGTGCAACACAGCAGATGCAGCGGAAGACACACTGAGCTTGGTTCTGGTGGAGTATATACTGTAGGTACTGAGCTTTGTTCTGGTACTGTATATATGTAGTGAGCTTGGTTCTGGTTTTGGATATAGGTACTGAGCTTTGTTCTGGTACTGTATATATGTAGTGAGCTTGGTTCTGGTTTTGGATATAGGTACTGAGCTTAGTTCCGTTGTTGTATATATCTACTGAGCTTGGTTCTGGTGCAGTATACACTACCGTTCAAAAGTTTAGGATCACTTAGAAATTTCCTTATTTTTGCAAGAAAAGCACAGTTTTTTTCAATGAAGATAACATTAAATTAATCAGAAATACACTCTATACATTGTTAATGTGCTAAATGACTATTCTAGCTGCAAACGTCTGGTTTTTAATGCAATATCTACATAGGTGTATAGAGGCCCATTTCCAGCAACCATCACTCCAGTCTTCTAATGGTACATTGTGTTTGCTAACTGTGTTAGAAGGCTAATGGATGATTAGAAAACACTTGAAAACCCTTGTGCAATTATGTTAGCACCGCTGTAAACAGTTTTGCTGTTTAGAGGAGCTATAAAACTGACCTTCCTTTGAGCTAGTTGAGAATCTGGAGCATTACATTTGTGGGTTCGATTAAACTCTCAAAATGGCTAGAAAAAGAGAGCTTTCATGTGAAACTCGACAGTCTATTCTTGTTCTTAGAAATGAAGGCTATTCCATGCGAGAAATTGCCAAGAAACTGAAGATTTCCTACAACGGTGTGTACTACTCCCTTCAGAGGACAGCACAAACAGGCTCTAACCGGAGTAGAAAGAGAAGTGGGAGGCTCCGCTGCACAACTGAGCAACAAGACAAGTACATTAGAGTCTCTAGTTTGAGAAATAGACGCCTCACAGGTCCTCAACTGGCAGCTTCATTAAATAGTACCCGCAAAACGCCAGTGTCAACGTCTACAGTGAAGAGGCGACTCCGGGATGCTGGCCTTGAGAGCAGAGTGGCAAAGAAAAAGCCATATCTGAGACTGGCTAATAAAAGGAAAAGATTAATATGGGCAAAAGCACACAGACATTGGACAGAGGAAGATTGGAAAAAAGTGTTATGGACAGACGAATCCAAGTTTGAGGTGTTTGGATCACACAGAAGAACATTTGTGAGACGCAGAACAACTGAAAAGATGCTGGAAGAGCGCCTGACGCCATCTGTCAAGCATGGTGGAGGTCATGTGATGGTCTGGGGTTGCTTTGGTGCTGGTAAAGTGGGAGATTTGTACAATGTAAAAGGGATTTTGAATAAGAAAGGCTATCACTCCATTTTGCAACGCCATGCCATACCCTGTGGACAGCGCTTGATTGGAGCCAATTTCATCCAACAACAGGACAATGACCCAAAGCACCTCCAAATGATGCAAGAACTATTTAGGGAAGAAGCCGGCAGCTGGTATTCTATCTGTAATGGAGTGGCCAGCGCAGTCACCAGATCTCAACCCCATAGAGCTGTTGTGGGAGCAGCTTGACCGTATGGTACGCAAGAAGTGCCCATCAAGCCAATCCAATTTGTGGGAGGGGCTTCTGGAAGCATGGGGGGAAATTTCTCCCGATTACCTCCGCAAATTAACAGCTAGAATGCCAAAGGTCTGCAATGTTGGAATTGCTGCAAATGGAGCATTCCAAGACCAAAGCAAAGTCTGAAGGAGAAAATTATTATTTCAAATAAAAATCATTATTTCTAACCTTGTCAATGTCTTGACTATATTTTCTAGTCATTTTGCAACTCATTTGATAAATATAAGTGTGAGTTTTCATGGAAAACACAAAATTGTCTGGGTGAACCCAAACTTTTGAACGGTAGTGTATATGTACTGAGCTTTGTTCTGGTACAGTATAAATGCAGCGAGCATGGTTCTGGTGCTGTATATATGTATTGAGCTTAGTTCTGGTGTTGTATATAGATACTGAGCTTTGTTCTGGTGCTGTATATATATATTGAGCTTGTTGTGGTGTTGTATATAGATACTGAGCTTTGTTCTGGTGCTGTATATATGTATTGAGCTTTGTTCTGGTGTTGTATATATGTACTGAGCTTGGTTCTGGTGCAATATATATGTACTGAGCTTGGTTCTGGTACAGTATAAATGCAGCGAGCATGGTTCTGGTGCTGTATATATGTACTGAGCTTAGTTCTGGTGTTGTATATATGTACTGAGCTTTGTTCTGGTGCAGTATATATGTACTGAGCTTGGTTCCGGTACAGTATAAATGCAGCGAGCATTGTTCTGGTGCTGTATATATGTACTGAGCTTAGTTCTGGAGCTGTATATATGTACTGAGCTTTGTTCTGGTGTTGTATATATGTACTGAGCTTGGTTCTGGAGCTGTATATATGTACTGAGCTTTGTCCTTTTGTTGTTTATATGTACTGAGCTTAGTTCTGGTGCTGTGTATATGTACTGAGCTTAGTTCTGGAGCTGTATATATGTACTGAGCTTTGTTCTGGCGTTGTATATATGTACCGAGCTTTGTTCTGGTATTGTATATATGTACTGAGCTTAGTTCTGGAGCTGTATATATGTACTGAGCTTAGTTCTGGAGCTGTGTATATGTACTGAACTTTGTTCTGGCGTTGTATATATGTACCGAGCTTTGTTCTGGTGTTGTATATATGTACTGAGCTTGGTTCTGGAGCTGTATATATGTACTGAGCTTTGTTCTGGCGTTGTATATATGTACTGAGCTTAGTTCTGGAGCTGTATATATGTACTGAGCTTTGTTCTGGCGTTGTATATATGTACTGAGCTTTGTTCTGGAGCTGTATATATGTACTGAGCTTAGTTCTGGAGCTGTATATATGTACTGAGCTTAGTTCTGGAGCTGTATATATGTACTGAGCTTTGTTCTGGCGTTGTATATATGTACTGAGCTTAGTTCTGCAGCTGTATATATGTACTGAGCTTTGTTCTGGTGCTGTATATATGTACTGAGCTTGGTTCTGGCACGGTATCTGTGCATTAGCTGGGAGATTTGTCGTGGCTTAATGCGCACACCGCACTGTCCTCTTACCTTCTCACAGTGTAACTAAATGGGCTGAGCACTCTTAGGATATTGAATGTGCGCAGATGCTGTAGGTCTCTACATAATGGGTGAGTTTAATATAATGAGCGTCGGTAGGTAGGTAGGAAGGTGGGTATGTGTTCTTATTTAATTATATACATAGTGTGGAAATCCACACTAAAACATTCTGGACAGGGAATTTATTTATTTAGGGCCACTTTAATATAGGGCGTATTTGGAATATCGTAATTGTTTTATTTATTAAAATCATTTTATATGGCGCGATACACCATGACCCCCCCCCCCACCCGGCGCGTATGTCTTTGTCGGCAAAACAGAGAGCCAGTTGTTAAAATTTTGAATCCCACCCCTGACAACGCCCCTTACCTCTCATTGAAATCAATGGAGGGAGATTGGTGCTGATTCGGTCGCGGTTCGCGTGTCAAAACCAGCGCGTTAAAACGCAGTTGCTTGTGTATAATGTTTTGCTTCCATGTTATGTTAGTGACTGTATTGCACTTTATCCTTTAGGCCGAGTTCTCACATATCGTAAACGCTGCGGAATTTCCGCAACGGAATTCTATGCGGGAATGCCGCAGCATGTACAGTAGCAGCAAAGTGTACGCGATTTAGAGAATCTCATGTTTGCGGAAGAAAAACGCAACGAAAATGTTCATGAATTGACCTGCGGTGCAGACCTTAAATCCGCAGCATGTCAATTTATGCGGCGTTTTCATTGGTTTTGTGTTGCGGGTTTTTCCCCAATAAATTCAAATGGGATGCAAGACCTGCAACAAACAGTAACGTTTTTAGCCAACTGAGCAATATTTTTTTTTGCACAGATTGGTATATAGAATATAAGAAGAGTAATGGCAATAAAGATATCACATTTGAGCAACAAAATACCTACACCTGCCGAGTACGGGAATAGCCGGGAGATCAAGACCGGGGGTCCGCTGCTAAACCCGACACGCGTTTCGCTAATGCTTCGTCTGGGGTAACCTTTTTAAGCAATTTCCATATGAAGTCTACAAAGTCACCACAACAGTCCACAAAATTCCTCATCAGTAAGATTATAATCAGACTGCCGCTACAATCTCCGCCTCCTAGACAAATTAATATGAATGAGTCTAGGATGCGGAGCTTTTAGAGGCAGTCTGATTATAATCTGACGATGATTGATTTTTGATATTGATGATAATGATAATGACTTCCATGGTGCATGTCGCTTTAAGTCGCAGGCGTGTCAGGGACAGTGGTGCGTGTCTCTTTAAGAGTCTGGGGCGGGGCGTGGTTTCGGGAATGAGTGACGGGGGTGGTGCCTGAGCACTGAGTACAGCGGGGTCGGTGCAGTGAGAGGATCACACGGGGCTCGGAGCTCTGCTCTCCGCACACACCCCGGACACTGGCGGGCACCACGGCTGCTGCTGGAAACCTGCACAGGGTAAGTGTGAGCCGCCCCAGCGCTGCCCTCCATGTGCCCCCTGCTGCCTCCACCAGGACACATGCCGGGGTCAGCCTGTCAGGAGGGGATAGTACAGGGCTGAAGCCGCTGTGGGACTACAAGTACCGGCATGCCGTCACCCTACAAGGCTGCAGTTCACATGTCCCTTCAGGTCCTGTCCTTGCATGCCCCCCTCTGCTGCTAGGCTTCATGGGGTTTGTAGTTCTCCAGGAACACTACTGTATGAAGTGATGTGAGCTTACACTGTAAGGGAACTACAAGTCCCAGTATGCCCCCGCTCAGCTGTTAGGCGTCTTGGTAATTGTAGTTTTCCAGGAACACTACTGTATGAAGTGATGTGAGCTCACACTGCAGGGGAACTACAAGTCCCAGCATGCCCCCGCTCAGCTGTTAGGCGTCCTGGTAATTGTAGTTCTCCTGCAGGAACCCGCACATCATAACAAACTGAGGAATTTGTGAGCTAAAAATGCAGGGGAACTACAAGTCCCATCATTTCAGTTGGGGGTTGTAGTCCCTTACAGCTGATTTGAGTTTTTGCAAGCCTGAAAGCAGTTGGGTCATGCTGGTACTTGTAGTCCCACTACAGCCTCAGCTCATAATGAGATGAACGACAAGTACCACCAGACCCTTACAGCCTGGAGACTCACTGGTACTTGTAGTTCCGCTAAGACAACGCAGCGTGAGGAGAGTGGTCCTGGTACTTGTGGTTCTCCTGGAGGAACAGTGCATGTGCTGCTGGCCGGTGGGGTCACCACAGCCTATGGATTCAATGCTGAACCCCACCAGTCCAGAGGTTCTACAGCTTTAAAATAGACTGTGTTTCAATTCCTCGCCATTTTCAAAAATCTGTGCTTGCTGTCAGTGAACGGACACATTCTTGTTTACACCCAAGAGATTGTTTAGACTGGATACAATTGTAACAAACCTTCAGCTGTGAGAAGTATTAGCTCTGTGCAGGTTTTCAGACTCGGATGTAAACAAGAATGTTCCCATTCACTGACAGCGAGAAGAGATCTTTTATTTTTTTTAATATATTTTTTTTAAAATGTGGTCACCCCCTTTTAATATTGATTTTGTGCATTGTGCCCGTGCGCTACAGGTCGCCATGCTGCCATCCTATGACTGTGGTTTCTGCTGTCACTGCTGAACATTTGGTTCAGTGTTGCAGATATGAGTTGGGAGATACCTGTGCATGCCAACCTCCCCATGCCATGCCTGCGGGGTTTATCTGACTCGCTTGGTGCAGGGGGCATTCGTGGCTTTACGGTGGGGCTTTCGTGTATTTGTAGATTGTTCTGCGCGGTTCGTTCGCCATTGTTTTGGGGATTGGCGATCCACGTGCGCCACGGGATTATCTGCTGCTAAAAATGGAAACTGCCAGGGAGAATTTAAGGTGACTCTGCAGAGCTGACTGCCAGGCTGAGGATGCTGCCAGGATGAGACCGCTGCCCTGTGGAAGTTTGCTGCTGTGTACCAGTTGTTTGGGGTGGGGGGGTCCTCTTAACGATACAACATTTATGCACACACCCCTCAATATTTATTAGTCCTTTCTCCGTTATCTGTCACTAGGAAAGCTGGGTGACGTCCCATACGGCCATTACAGCTCACCCAGCTTTCCTAGGATCCTGAATGAAAATTCTGCAGTGCAGCAGGAGCAGAGGGTGCATGTAAGTTGCCTGTCCTTTCAGGAGCTTGAGAAAGCTGGGTGACAACCTGTACGGCTATGTTATTGCATAAGTTGTCACCCAGCTTTCCTACAGTCCGGAATGTCAAGTCTGCACGTGCAGCGGATATCTCGGGACTTGCGGTAGAATGTGGCATTACCACGGCTCGATCGCCACAAAGGGAGGAAGTCATGCACGACCCGCCCCGATCACATGATCTCAACCAATCTTAATTCATGCCCGATTTTCTGGCGCCCAAATATCCCCACGAAGCCCAAACCTCGGACATTACAGCTCCCAGGATTATAGCGTGACTCGCTGCGTATGTAAGCGGACGTTGCCATTCCGGAGTCTGGAAAAGCTGGATGACAACCCTTGTTGGAGCAGTGATGGCGGCCATGTGTGTTGTCACCCAGCTGATGTGGTGGGCATGCAGTGATACGTCCTCTGCTTGGGGCATCATTATAGATTAGTCGTTCGGTATTCTAGGAAAGGTGGGTGAATCCGCCTGTGTCACCTGTAATGATGATATTTTGGGTTTTACCCAGCTTTCCCAGAAAATGATAGACAACTGGATTTTGGGCAGGTTTTATATTTAGTAACGTTACCCTGCCCCGTAATTCTGTATCTCGCTTTTCGTGTAAGTGTTGCACAATTTTAATGCTGGTGTAGATATTTAAAGGGCATGTCCATTTAAAGGGAACCTGTCACCATTCTTACATCGTGCAGAAATCCCTATAACATTGAGTTGTGCCAATCAGGATCTGGAAAAACAACTCGTCACACATGCCCCTCCCCTCTGTAAAAGTTGGGTCACATGACCATTTTTTTTTTTCTTTGGGATTTTCAGCGGGCAGGGCTCACTTGATTGGCATTTCAAGGGGCATTTAGTGGGTACAGCATTGAGTTCAGTTCTAAATGTGGCCGTTCAGATGACCCAGTTTAAAGGCCGCCTCTTCTGGTGATACTTTCCCCTTTAAATTGTTGACACCTGGGTGTAAATGTCACCTTGGGACATCTTTTCACGGTCCTGAAATTCCTGACCATGATGCACTGGGATTGGGTGCCTCAAGGCTGTGGTCGCCATCTTTTTGGTAGGAGCATTTGGTAGGTTGCAATATCCTAATGCTGCCCACCGCAGAGACCCGTCCTCATTCAAAAAAAAATGGCAGCCATTATATTAAGGAGCTGTCCGCAGATCCTGAATACCAAATTCATATTCATCACTCCGTAATTTGCTCCTACTCTCCGCCCGTGTGTCAGTCTTCACTGCTTCTCTGCCATTCTATTCACAACTAGGAAGTTTCGGATGAGCTGGGCTGCCGATCCTTTCTAATAGGGAGATGCTGGGGACACAGGAATGAGTGAGATGATACATTGTATAACCCATGTGATCAGTAACAATGTTGCGGCTGAATTCTAGGGTGGGGGAGGCTCCTGTAATAGATGTGTGATCAGCGGCGCCTGGGTCTGGATTTTCCTGATTCTCTGTCGTTCTGTTGGAATTTTGTTTTTCCTTAATGTTTGAAGTTCTCGGTAATTTCAGGCGGAGGAGGTGTGAAATCTGGCGAAATAAAAACAGAATTGCGCACGGATTTTGGAATGCATTAAACGTGATCCTGTATTGGGGGAGGGGATAGTGCATCTGCTGAAAGTGTGAACCAATGTGAGTGTTGTGGGGGGGGGGGGGGGTTGCTATTCTTCTCCCTCACCCAGGGAAGGGTCTGTCCATTTAAATGTAACATAAATAATTTAAAGGGCACCTTCCTTCTAAAATCGCAGAAATTCTAGTGAAGTCCTTGAGTCGTCTTCCATCGTCACCCAGCTTTTTCAGACTCCTAAATGGCATATCTGCTGGATGTGGCTCCTGTCCATTTACTCTGCTTGCCCCAATAGGGCACATCACAGGATTGTTAATTGCAACTGTCCCTTTAAGAAATCAGTGAATTGGTTAGTCACCCAACTTTTCTAGTGTACTGAATGGCTTGTAGTGATATATACTCTAATAACAAGACAGACTTCTCGTGCAGGAGTTGGGAAAAGCTTGGTGGCAGCCCAATTGCCCAAACAGTTTATCTCTGACTCCCATATTGCTGAGACGATTTGTCATTCAGGAATCTAAAAAAGCTGGGTGATTTATTTAAACCTCAATGTCTCCTGACGATTCTAGGAAAGCAGGGTGACTCTCCTGTGAGGGCTGCAATGATCTTTCCCAGAAACAGATAATTAGCGGCATAAGAGAAATATTTACTGGGGATGAATTTCTCCTTTAAGGGGTCCTTAAAGGGGAAATCCACTTTAAATAATCTTCTGGCAGGGGACATGATAACATTTGTGGGTATTCCTAAAATGAAGGGTGCAGTGCTGGATCCTCTCACCTGTCCGAAGTGTTGTTTTTTTTTTTTTAGATGTAATTCCCCTTTAAGGTAAGTATTGTTCAGCGGTGCCCTTGCGCCGCTTCTCTTGATGAAACTGCAACTCCCACTATGTGCTGACAAATGACGGGATCTTTTTTTCAGCTGTAGGGAAAATACAATGCTGGGAGTGGTAGTTCTACCACAGCTGGAGAGCTGCTAGTATAAGCAGGAGAGGAGCTGGGGAAGGGAAGTGTCATTCACAGGAGTCAGTGACACTTCCTCCAAGGAAATAATGAGCGTTGCTGCTCCACGCACTTCTGTGCAGCTGCCCAGACCCGTGAGATCATACAGAAGAATTCCTTGCAGTCCCACGTAAAAGATCACTACAAATAATTACAGCATTTGTGAAGGGGGGGTCTAAGCTTTCTCTGGATGCATCCTGCAGTGTAAAGAATGGAGGAGAGCATGCTACATCCAGTAACTATCTCTACGGCTCTTTTGGATATGCTTCTCGGCTGCTTGTTATACCACACACATGTGATGTAAGAGTATAGAGCCTAGATGTAGCCATGGCAACCAGAATGAAAACCGCCATTCTTTACACTGCTGGCTGCATCCAGAGAAAAGGAAAGTGTTTTCTTTAATGGGGAAAAAAAAAGCTTGATTTCTAAAAAAAAATGTAAAATCTTGAAGTCATGTGACATGAGATCACATGATGACCGCAAGTCATGTGACGCAAAACGACTTGGTAATGCAACCATAAGACTGCTATTGGGCTGACGCTGTCGTATACGGCCAGACTGATATAACTGTTATGTAAAAGAACACCAATGTAAAAACTTCACTCTTCAGTACCCGGAGCGCCCCCTGTGGGAACCACGCAGCGGTACCACACAAAAAAAAAACCTACAAACTCCCTTGCTTGCGGTTTTTGTGGCGGTCGTGTGTTAAAGAACCAGCCTATACTTTTGTGTTTCAATTCCACGTCCTTTTCAAGATCTCTGCTTGCTGTCAGTCAATGGAAACAACAGTTCATTATACAATGATTAAGCTTTATTGAGGTAGGCGAGGGTCTTGTAGCGCGAGTCCCGGCGGCCGTGTTGGCGTTGCCTTCATCTGTTTGATTACCTTCAGCATACGTGTCGTGTGCGGTCGTTACGCTCGCTGTTTGCATGACACGGGTGACACGTGTAGGATGCAGAGCGCGCACGCTCGTCTCAGCAGCGTGGCTAACCGTTAACCCCTTCCCTCCTCCTTCAGCTGTCCTCTTTTCTATTTGCCCTATTAAGAGGAACCCACCTCGGATTGCTTTTTTCCGTAAATCGTTAAACCACGATACACTGCGCTTACCGACGTGGCGATTCTTTACGACCACTTATGGCTTGGATGTCTGTCCGCTTATTTTCCGCACATTCCCGTTTCCATAAATCCTCTCGCTGCTATGGATCTTTTCACTACAGATCACTAGGGATCGATTTTAATCCGAAATTTTGACCAGGTCTGTAAGGCGGTCGCTGGTTCATAATGGCTGACGTTTCGTTATACGTTCAGCCGACATTTATATAAAGTCTATGGTGAACTAAAAGGTGCGGCTCAGAAGTCGACGTGCGTTTTTTTATTTTATTCCGCGGCATGTCCGTTGCATTTGCGTCATCGCTGCTTATTTGTTGCTGGTTTTCCCCATTCAATGCGGCAATTAGCGGATGTTGCGCTTTTTTTCCTCAGCAAAAAAACGCAACTCGGGGGAAAAAAGAAATCTTATACTTACCCAGAATTCTGTGTTTCTTCGACCAGGAATGTCCGCTGCGGGAAACTTCACGTGAAAAAAACAAAAACCCCAAACACATACTTACCCTCCGTGCGGCCTCCTGGGATGACGTTTTATCCCATGTGACCGCTGCAGCCAATCACAGGCTGCAGCCGTCACATGGGATGAAACATCATCCCAAGGTTACATGACGTCGGACGGACGCGTCGTCATGGTAAGTATCCATTTATTTTTTTTCAGTGCAGTTTCTCGACCGGAATTCCCTGCGGCGACCAGGACGAATACGCTGTGTGCTTTTTACCCAGCGCATCCACCCTGTGCGATCATACCCTTAGGCTACGTGCACGCGTGGCGGAATTTGGTGCAGAATATACGACTCAAAACCGCAGGTAATTCCACACCGAAGGCCGGATTCACACCAGCGTGTGCGTTTTGCGCGCGGAAAAAAAGTGTAATTTTGCCTGCGAAAAAGACACGACATGTCCGTTCTTTCTGCGTATTTCGCGCATCGCGCACCCATTGAAGTCAATGGGTGCGTGAAAATCACGCATGTCACACGGAGCTGTTAAGTGCCTTTTGCACAAAACGCACACGCTTGTGTAAATCCGGCCTCAGAGAAAACGGCCTCTGATTTTCAGCCATTTTTAAAACCAGAAAAGTTTTTTGCGTTTTTACGGCCGTTTTTGGAGCTGTTTTTCTATTGAGACAATGAAAAACGGCTCAAGAAGTCACATGCACTTCTTTTTTACGGGGCGTGGGAACGAAACGCAGTTTTTCCCGTTTAAATCAATGGGCAGATGATTGGAGGCGTTCAGCCTCCGTTTTTTGGGGCGTTTACGGCCTAAATGGCTGAAAATAAGCCGCGTGAACATACCCTAACGGTATGTTCACACGGCCTATTTTTGGCTGTTTTTCTGGCCGTAAACGGCCGAAAAATCGGTGGCAGAATGCGCCTCCAAACATCTGCCCATTGATTGCAATGGGAAAAACGTCGTTTTGTTCCGACGGGAATTTTTTTTTTACCGGGCAATTTTTGGAGCTGTTTTTTATTGACACTATGGAAAACCGCTCCAAAAACGGCCTTTTAAAAAACGCTCTGACAATTGTGTGAGGCTCAAAAAACGTTTTTGAGTTTGTGTGTGAACATACCCTTACCGTAACGAATCAAGCTCCTGTGTGTCCATGAAATGACCAGGACAGATTTGTTTTAATTTTTTTTATCCACTTCAAGTAAACAATGAAGGTCGCCATTCAATGCCAGCAAGCAGAGATCTTGGAAGTCTTGTGAAATTGATACAGAAAGTCTATTCAAAAATTATGTATTCTGCAAGAATAAACTAATTTGCTGAAACCGGAATCCCCCCTTTAAATTTTGTGATGTTGTGACTTATGCCCCAAAAGATGGCCGCCATGCTGGTAAATGGGTTGCCAGGATTAGAAAAACATGGTGGTGGTTTTCTTCCAATAACCGCGCCACTCCTGTCCATGGGTTGTGTTGGTTATAGAAGCTCCGCTCCAATACAGTGAATCGGGTTGAGCTGCAATACCACACTCAACCTGTGGACAGGTGTGGCGCTGTCTCTGGAAGAATGCTGCCATGTTTTTTTTCCCCCCCCAATGTACTATTAAAATTCCCCTTGAAGGTATTTTTGGATCCTTTCCCCCGTCTGAAGGTCGTGATATTGACAATGAGAATCTGCAGCTCCCCTTCCCCCTCATCCTGCATCCAGTCGGCAAATAAATTTACAAATCACCCCGATATGCAGATTTTATTGTCTGCAAATTCTGGACCATGATGCTTTGCAGCAGATCACCTCAATCAAACATTTTCAATCATGGGCGGGGCTTCTGTAAACTCAGTCATGGCTGTGTAGGGAGAGGGAAGTGACGGCCTGTGCTCCAATTTTGTTTTTTTTAAAGGGGATCTGTCCTTTTGGATCACTGTTTTCCCAGCATCCTTTGCTAGACTATAAAAGCATAGGCAATAAGGATAAACCGGTTTTATCGTATTCAAAATGGCGGCTACTCTTTGTAACTGCATCTAGTGGTCACTTTACCTTTTTTTTTTTTTTCTATCCTCCTGTAAACAGCAGCTCTCCATTCTGTTAATCCTGAGCTTCCCTGTCCATGAATAGAATTCCAGAGCTACAGTAAAGACTGACACTTAGGGTATGTTCACACGATGTGTTTTCAGACGTAGTTCGGCCCATTTACGCCTCGAATTACGCCTGAAAAAACGGCACCATTACGCCTCCAAACATCTGGCCATTGCTTGCAATGGGATTTACGGTGTTCTGTTCCCACGAGGCGTAATTTTACGCGTTGTTTTCAAAATACGGCGCGTAAAAAGACGCAGCGTCAAAAGAAGTGCAGGTCATTTCTTAGGACGTTTTTTGGAGCCGTTTTTCATTGACTCCATTGAAAAACAGCTCCAAAAACGGCCGTAAAATACGGCGCGGAAAACACGAGTTGCTACAAAAACGTCTGAAAATCGGGAGCTGTTTTCGCTTGAAAACCACTCCGTATTTTCAGACGTTTTTGAGTTTACGTGTGAACACCGCCTTACACTGGCATTGCTGTAGACCATAAGGGAGCGGCTAGGACTGTGGCAATGCAACGCTATATGCCATTCACGGTCTGTGGAAAGCTGGGTGCCCTGTAATGGTGGCCGTAAATGGTTGTTGCCCGGCGCCTATGTTTTGTCTTGTTTAGGTGGAAGATTTTTTTTTAAAGGGCAAGTTTATCCTTGAGTAGCGCAGGCCGTGGAATTGTGTTTATGCGAAAGGTAATCTGCTGCCAGCCAAAGCGCCGATCTATAATATGATGTAACAAATAAAGGTTCCAGGGCGGCCACCTCAACAAGCTATGTAACGTCTGACGCGGTTTCTGCACGAAAGCCGCGTCAGGCACCCAAACGTGGATTGCCCACATTGAATGGGGCTAATCTGTGCGTGGATCTGCGGCTGTTGAGAATGTGAATCCTGCGGGAAAAAAGCGTCATGCCCTTTCTTCGGGCATTTCTGTCTCTGACCTCCCATTGACATCAATGGGAGGTAGAGAGTGGTTTTCGCAGCGCTTTTCGCCCGTGGCGCTCAATGGCTGTAGCTGGAAAACGCGTCAAAGGGAGTAAAGGCAAGTGGAGGAAAAAAGATTTTTCTGCCTGCAAAAACTCCTTGTTGCCCATAGCAACCAATCACAGCTCAGCTTTCATCTCTTAACCTGCTTTGGAAAAATGAAAGCTGCGTTGTGATTGGTTGCTACAGGCAACCAGGCCTGTTTAACTGGTTTAATAAATCTACAACTCCTTCCCGCAAATACAAGCCCTCGTACGGCTACATCGACCGAAAAATAAAAAGTTAGGGCTCTTAGGGTTATGCAAAAGCGGGGAAAAAAATCGCTGCGCCCTGAAAGCCAAAAATAGATTGTAGGATATACAGGTCCCTAAAGTGTGTTTTTGCAACTTTCTGAGGCCAAATTCAGACGGCCGTGGTATACGTCCGTGTAACGGCCGTTGTTTCAACGGAGCGTGTGAAGGGTCCGCTGAAAAATAGAACATGTCCATTAGCTTCTGTTTTCACCGACACCTCCATAGACTCAAGTCTATGGGAAAACGGGTCCCGCACGGGTGCAACTCTGACGTGAAAAACTCGTTCGTGTGAAACTGGCCTAAGACTGGGTTCACACGTGCAGGTGTTTCCGCTGTTCCGCTCAGTCAGTTTCCGGTATTTTCGGCCGGATCAACGACGAAGGTCCTTAACGACACCTCCAGCGCAGTTGTAAATCCTAATATACTTTGGTTGGAATTTTTTTTACTTTTTCGCTGTTTCCGCTACTCTTGTAGTTTTTTTTTTTGTTATAGTGGGGGGAGCTGACAGGAGGGGGCAGGGTCTAAGTTAGGGTATGTTCACACGCACTGTTTTCAGATGGAATTCAGGCGTTTTACGCCTGAAAAAACCCCCCTAATACGCCTACAAACATCTGCCCATTGCTTTCAATGGGCAGATGTTTGTCAGCGCTATTGAGGCGCTATTTTCGGACGTAATTCGGGGCAAATACGCCCGAATTACGTCCGTAAATAGGCCGTGTGAACATACCCTTAGAAGTATTTAGGTCTGTACAGGGTTTCAGCTTCTGAGTGTAAGCAGAAAATTCACGCTAATTTCTAGCATAAACTATAGTGTAAATCTTGATTTTCTGCCAAAGATGCGCTAAATTTATTAAGCGTGCGCCTCTTAATAAATCTGTCGCATTTCTACCAAAGTATATTAGAAAGTTGCAGAACTTTTAATTCTAGAATGATTTAGAGAAGATTGGACCGGCCCTATAAGAAGAATTCAGTCTGTGCTGAGCGCTCTACGTGTCGTTATTAGAGCGCTCTTTTCTGTACAATATATCTTAATTCTATGTAATCTCCATAAACTGCGCTCCTTTTTATATCCTGTTCACGGATCCGGCTGAGCGATCTGACCACTCGTGATCCCCAGGTTACCCGGAAACTGCTGCTTGTAAAATCCAAGCTCTTTGGCCTCGTGCCCGATCCCAGCTGTTTCCTTGGGAAATGGAGGAGACGAGGTGAACTCTGCGCTAACTCAGCAAATCCTGATTATTTTAGCATTTTTCTTGGCACCAGGTTTAAAAAAATAAATAAAAAATGGAAGTGGAGTAACAGGCAGAGTAATAGAGGAGCGGGAGGAGGGAATGGAACTACTAGACCGCATCAGGATCCTCGGATAGTTGTCTATTAATTATGACTTGCACAGGCAGAGCAGTACGAGATGGGAATCTACATATCGGGGCATTTAGTTGCCCTTCAGGGTGTATGGAAAGCTGGGTGACAATTTCTGTGGGCACAAGAGTTGTCAGTTTTTGTTTTTTTTGAGGGGTTTTCATATATTATCGGGGTCGCTCCACGCACAAGCTGTGGGCTAAATGTTTATGGTGGCCTGTATTCTGCACCTGCTATCACTCCACTGACTGAACACAGGCCACCATAAACAGCACCTGTGCCGCTGCGCCCTATTGCCACCTAGCCGCAGCCGAACAGGTGATGAAGCAGAGTGCAGGCGGCGGATATTTTCTTTCAGGAGATATGGAAGTGTTGGACGAGGTGATTTGCAAGGGAAATACCAAGGTGTGAAGAGGTGTAGAGGACGTCTTACCTGGCACCTCGGTCGGCATCTGCATATGGTACACTAGTGAGGTGCCGGGATTTTCTACGTCTTCTCTTACTAGTGGCAGTACAAGGTGGCACATTGGTATCACTGCTGCCACGGGGAAACAGCCAATCACTCGCCACCGATTTAAAGGGTGATTCCAGTCACTATTTATAGTACCCGGATCCTGCTGTAAACATCCCTCCGCTATATGGTGAAGACGTTTTATAAAGTCGCTTTTGCTAAATCTCTTAATTTTTAGTTTGACCGTCCCTCCCATGCCGCCTCAGGCAGGGGCACAGATTTCATGTTCTATTTGCTGTTAGAGGAGCTTTGCTCCTTGTCGCCCCCTGCTGGGTAATGCACTCATGCCTTCTGGTTTCAACAATCTTCAGACATGTCAGAACGCAGCATTAGGCCTCGTTTACATGAGCGTGATATACGTGCGTGCGACGCGCGTGCTTTTCACGCGTGTCGTACGCACCTATATTAGTCTATGGGGCCGTTCAGACAGTCCGTGAGTTTTGCTCAGCGTGAGTGCGCTGAAAAAAACTCACGACATGTCCTATCTTTGTGCGCTGTTCGCGCATCACGCACCCGTTGAAGTCAATGGGTGCGTGAAAACCACGCAGGTCGCACGGAAGCACTTCCGTGCGAACTGCGTGATTCGCGCAACAGCTGTCAAACTGAATGTAAACAGAAAAGCACCACGTGCTTTTCTGTTTACAAACCTCCAAACGGAGTGTCATAATGATGGCGGCTGCGCGAAAATCTCGCAGCTGCACATCATACGCTGATGACACACGCAGCTGTTAAGTGCCTTTTGCGCACGCAAAACGCACACGCTCGTGTAACTGAGGCCTTAGTGGGGATTTTAAGGGACCTAAAACAAAGTGGGTCCCATCAGCTCTCCAAGTCCTGTAGACTTACCGGTTGGAGATCTCTGAATCGGCGCCGGTGCAGCGAAACTGCAAGAAATTTGCAGGGAAAAAAAACGCACCCGAAGGTGCGCTTTTTTTAAATGCGGCTTTCGGTGCAGTTTTTACGTTTTACTGCGTAAATCTGAGTTTCATGCTGCGGGTTTTGCTGCGTATTTCTGTAGAACTGCAGGGATAGAATTCGCAAGCGGAATCGTGAGATAAATTGACATGCTGCGGTTTCGAAAATACGCACCGCGGGTCAATTTACATGCCGAAAAATACTGCAGCCTGGACATGAGATTTCCTGTAATCTCATTGACTATCCTGGTACTGTATTACGCTGCGGTTTTGCCGCACGCAGATACGCGCGGAAAAACCGCACAGTATACCATCATACGCATCGTGTGCATTGACCCTAAAAGTGGATTCACACGCAGCGTTTATTTAAAAAAAAAAAACACCTTGTTTTTTGCCGTGTTTATTGCGTCAAAATATGATAAGGCCAGATGTGAGCTCGAAGTCGATAGGGGAATCTCTTTCTTTTTCTTTTCTTTCTATCTTCTTGTTATTGGGGCCCTGCTCTCTGGGACCCCCACTGATACTGAGAATGAAGGGCTGATTTGGCGCTGCGTTCCCTGCATAGCGGTGCTCCCGGCTACATGGCTGTGCAGGGAACTACAGCTGGGGTGTATGTTGTACAGTAGACTTCTTAAGCTGCTGCAGAACCTCATTGAATAATGTCGTCAATAGTGATATCTTCTACTAAAAGACTTCCATGACTGATATAAAATGCCTGCAACCTTTATGTAGGGCTCCTCTGTGCCATATAGATTTTAACTGCTATGATGTTTTCGTCTCTATTCACACCTAAAGCTAAATTCAGAATTTTGGAGGCTTCCGGTTTCCAGGGAGCAGTGCATTGCGGGAGCTTAGAGGACGGTGATATAGTTAGAGATGTTGGGTCACATGTCTGACAGAAGCGTGGCGATAAATGATGTTTATTTCCGACCTGCAGATTTTTGAAAGCTGCTTTCGGTGTGATTGGAGAAGACGGGAAAGAACAGTAAAGCATAGATTTTTTTTTTTTTTTTTATTGATTTTTTTTTTTTAGAGTGGAATTCTCTCCTAAATTTTGCAGTAGTCCAATCCTGGTAAGACTACAGATCGACGACCTCACCCGTGAATCGTAAAACTGTGAAAAATTTTGCAAGCAACCTTGAGGCCGCCACAATTATCCGACCATGTTGCGGATTTTTTAAGGGTACTTGCAATGTCTTTTTTTTTTATTTTTTTTTATTAGAAATATTGATGTTGTAATACCGCGACTTACTGGCGACTCTATTGAGACCTGCAAAAAATGTACATATGTTTTTAGTTTTTGCTGCACAGGCTAAAATGTTCATTAAACGGTGGTGAGACTCGCTGCCTATATGGCGGCCTGTGCGTACAGCTGCGAGCCGGGGCCCGTGTGTCACCTGACCTCTCCTCCTCCTCCTAATCACTTCAGCGAAGGCAAGTTCCTCTCGTGTAATTACAGTCTTCAGACGTTTCCGCCTGGAACATTTCGTTTTCAGTCAGATGATTATGCCGTCTCATTGTCCCGTATAGGACGCGTACGTTCATGCACAAAGACCCGGCATAATTGACTTTAGCGGAAGATAGCAAAGTTATTTTATTTTGAACCGGCAGTTTCTTAAGAAGACCACGCTCGTCTTCGTTAATTGCGTTTCTGACTAATGGCTTCCTTTTATAAACGCTATAAATACAATAGGCCTCATCTATCAAAGCTGACTAAAACACAAAAAATGGCTGTGTTGCACATAACAACCAATCACAGCGCAGCTTTCATTTTTCCGGACTAAGAAATAACATCTGAGCTGTGGTTGCTAAGGGCAACCAGGCCTACTTTGTGCCTCATTTATCAAAAATGTCTAAAGTGTGGCTTATAAGACAAACTTATAAGTTGCTGGGGGTTCTGGTAAAGCTGGGTGACGACCGATATGGTAGGATAGATCCTAACCAGCTTTCCGAGGGCCCTGAATGACATGTGTGCAGTGATACATCAACGTAGGCCCCGCTGTTCAGGAGTCTGGAAAAGCGAGGTGACAACTCCTGTTGGAACTTGTATCTGGTTGTATGACAACCAATATGACATTACAGGTGTATGTGTCACGTTGGTTATTGTCCAGCTTTCCTAGAGCCCTGAACGTCAAACATGCCATGACCCCTCCCTGCTGCCACACCAAGGTGACAACCGCTATGGAAACTGTAATGGCGGCCATATATTCCCAGCTTTCCGAAAACCGATAACAAGAGAAAATGGTACTGTATGGGCGCAGTCAAACCTTTGCCGAGATTTCTCTAGATCTGCGGCGTTTTGCAGTAATAAACTCAGATTTAACCACAACGTGTGTATATATCCTGTTACTGTATTGTAGACTAATGTACCATTCAGGGATTTAAGAAAGCTGGGTGAGTTACCAAAGTATTTCAGGAACAGATAAAACGTGAATAGAATTTGAACACCTTAACAAAACTGGACGGATTTAGGGTATGTTCACGGCTTGTTTTCAGGGCGTAAACGGCTGAAAATACGTAAGCTGAACGCCTCCAAACATCTGCCCATTGATTTCAATTGGAAAAATAGTTTCGTTCCGACGGAGCGTTTTTTTTCCGTGGCTGTTTGAAATTGGGCCAATTCATTGGGTCAATAGAAGAACCGCTCCAGAAATGGCCGCAAAAAACAGCTGAAAACAAGAGACTCTCTTCCCTTGAAAACGGCTCCGTATTTTACAGCCATCTTTAGTTTAGCGTGTGAACATGCGCTTAGATTTAAGGTGAAGGGCATATTCACACGATGCGGTCAAACTGCAATATGACCGCAAAGTGTAAATAGACCCTTAGGCCTCATGCACACGACCGTAGCATGTGCACTGCCGTGATTTTCGGGTCGGCCGGCCGCAGAGTGTCACCCGCGGGCCGCCCTTAAATCGTGGGCCGTGCACATGGCCACGTCCATTATTTTCTTTGAGCCTGGACACGGCCGTAATAAGACTTGCCCGTTCTTTCTGCGGTCCGGGCTCCCGGGCCATTCACGGACCATGGAAACCACGGTCGTGTGCATGGGCCCATAGAAATGAATGGGTCCGCAATACATCCGCTTTTTTGCGGATGAATTGCGGACACAAAAACACGTTTGTGTGCATGAAGCTTAAGACAGTGGTCTCCAACCTATGGCTCTCGTCTGATATACTCCGCATTGTGAGGACGCCGTTCAGTCATCTACCCCATGACACAGGACGGAGTGTGAAGTAATCAGGATATGATTGGGTTAATGAAGAGCGGCCATCAAGCTGTAATCAGCGGCGATGAGCGGCAGCGGTAATGCTATGACATTAGAAAGCCATTATTATGTGCCGCGATGATGATGTGTGCTCGCCAGGGGATTGGAATAATGTTGTATTCAGGTTTATTGTCTTTTATAGCAAAGAAAATAATATAATCTATAAGAACATAAAATCTAATACGCGGTATAATCAAATGTCTGCTGTTTCTAAATGAACAAGAAATCCTGCAGCAATATCCAGTGACTCCAGCTCCGCTGCATTGTCTATTGGAGCCTGAGGTGATCTGAAATGCATGACCTGTCTCGTTAGAGGCTCGGTCTCTGCCATGCTTTGCACTGCAGCTCTGCTCATTAGGGCACAACTATGATAAATTAATCCAGCTTTGTCGCAATATCTATTTGAGTCGGCAGTAGTCTAAAATCCACCTCCTGTCTCATTTGAGACTCCGGATATCGCTCCGTACTTCCTCAATACTTTACACTGCGGCTCTGCTTTATTACAACATATCCATGATCAGTGACTCCAGCTTCGTTGCATTGTCTATTGTTATCTGATGCAATATGAAATTCACCATATCGGAGGCTGAGGTTGCTGCTCTGTCCCTCCTCCATGCTGTACACTGCAGCTCTGCTTGTTCAGATTCTTGTATGCTGCTTTCCAGCGCATTGAGTTTGCGCACCGGTAAAATGCTTGATTGGGGGGGGGGGGGGGTCCGACTCCTGGGACCTCCATCCATCTCCAGATACAGGCACACCCTATCTCCATATAGGTTTGGGACCCAAAATGTCGCACTCACTCCAATCAGACCTATTCAATCTATATGCCATAAATGTCTCCTTGTAGGAAAGCCCCTTTAAGAGTAGGGTTACTCCTAAGGGAATGGCATAAAAACCAATCCAACAATGTATATTTCTATCAGAATAATCTCTCCCTGTCCGCTCATTGGCAGATCCAAGATGTCTGCTGCTCCTCGGTCAGAGTACAGGCTGCTGTAAATGACGACCTGCTGCCTTCCGGTGCTGATGATGGGCACAGGTGTAGGTTATGTATTAGGGAAATCCTCAAATAGTGATTCCATAAGAGTGGGTACATTATCTTGTATCAGCGGGGTGTAGATTTGGGGCGCTGCTATCATGATGAAGAATGGCGCAGTTTCACATTTCGGCTGCGTCCGTTTCAGGGATGTTTGCCGTCTGCGTTGATGGAGAAGACGCTGCGCACCAGTGCAGATCCTCGCTTTATCCTGTGATGCTCCCGATATGATAATATTTATTTTGTGGGTGAAGCCGGTCGCCTTCCAAACCACAGAGCTCATGTGTGTGGCGGCTGTAGGGACTGAGCGTGTGACGCCCGGCGCTGTGTAACACGGTCGGCGGAGGATTTGTGGTGAAGCTGCTTGTGTAGTAACCGGTGTCTAATGTTCCCGGCCTGGGTGGTCCATATCATCATGCAGGGGTTTTTATTTCAGCACATTCCATGGAGGAGAATGTCTCCAGCCTGAGACCTGCCGCCTGCGCTCTGCTTACATGGTGCGTAATACAGGTCGGCCGAACCGTCCAAACATTGCTAATCCCCAACACTTCACAGCACAGCTCCTGCAGCGGTGTTCACACAGCTTTCCAGACTCCTGAACGGCACTTCTGCTTAGTTATCAAACAAAATGAGAGCAGAGGGATGTCCCTGCATAAATGGGCAGGTTTGTCATTTAGTGGTCCTGGAAAGCTGGGTGATAGCCCATGTGACATAGCCCCAATGATATGGTAGCAGGGGTGTATCACTGCAGAACCCAACAGATTTGCCTTTCGGGAGTCTAGGAAAGCTTGGTGACAGCCACTGAGAGCTGTAATATTGGACGGATTAGGGTATATTCACACGGTGCAGTTTTTGATGCAACAACCAGGAATGGATCGTAAAGGGAGTTGATGTATATATAAAAGGCACTACTCCTCATTTTCCTCTTGGCGCCCCCCGTGGGACGCCCCCCTCCTCTTGGCGCCCCGCCGTGGGACGCCCCCCTCCTCTTGGCGCCCCGCCGTGGGACGCCCCCCTCCTCTTGGCGCCCCGCCGTGGGACGCCCCCCTCCTCTTGGCGCCCCGCCGTGGGACGCCCCCCTCCTCTTGGCGCCCCGCCGTGGGACGCCCCCCTCTTGGCGCCCCGCCGTGGGACGCCCCCCCCTCTTGGCGCCCCGCCGTGGGACGCCCCCCTCCTCTTGGCGCCCCGCCGTGGGACGCCCCCCTCCTCTTGGCGCCCCGCCGTGGGACGCCCCCCTCCTCTTGGCGCCCCGCCGTGGGACGCCCCCCTCCTCTTGGCGTCCCGCCGTGATACGCCCCCCTCCTCTTGGCGTCCCGCCGTGATACGCCCCCCTCCTCTTGGCGCCCCGCCGTGATACGCCCCCCCCTCCTCTTGGCGCCCCGCCGTGGGACGCCCCCTCCTCGATTGGGTAATCTCAGCAAATTAATTCTGACATTGTACGAAGTACAGAGATCATTATGGAGCGGAGGAGATCTTAAAATATAATCTTACACAAGAAAATGATCGCGCAGTAATTTATTTTGTTGGTTTCTGCAGAATAAGAATCATTCAGGCGTCTGGATGTTTAGGGTAGAGGGTGATTACGGGATGACAGGCCGGTGGCGGGGTACCCGGCTGCCTCCTCACATACCTCCTGGCCCTGGTGATTCCAGTGATACATTTGCTGTCTGGTTCAATCAGCGGATACATCGTACACAAACTCGCTGCGTAAGCTGAACGGGTCTCCGGTTGGGGCGAGTGAGGACGCCGTGGGGGGGGGGGGGGGGAATGATTGACAGTGATTGATGGATAATTAGATTTGAAAATTGCCTTTGGAAATGAAATCTGAAAATAGCGGATGTCGTGAGACCCTCCGAATGTTCTGTGCCACCGACTGCAGCGCCAAATGGGAAAATATTACACCGGAAAATGGAAACCTGGTCATTTTTTTTCATTTTATTTTTAGCCTGACTGAAGGGGAATTGTCATGTAAATGGCAGCGGCAGAAACGGCAATTCAATCCAGAAGTGGCGAACAATAATCTGCACCTTGTATTGCCATTTGCCCCATGTTGTTGTTGTTGTTTTCTGTGCAGTGTAGAAGAAAAAAAATCTCCTGTTGCTTTGTGGAGACCATCAGCAAGCTGCTTTTAATGGATGTTATTCTGAAAAAAATGTCTATTTAGTATTTCTGTGAGTTTTTTGCGGTTGCTAATTGGCTGTGGTTTAGATTGGCATTAAAGGGGGGATCTGTGGGGCTCGAACCAGCCGAACTTAAACCTCTTTCAGATGGCGATATTACGGCCGCATATTGGGGTCGGTTTATGGTGGCAATACCTGGACTCCACTGAACCGATCTTAGGGCCCCGTAGGGTGATCAACACAGATCTACGTTTGATTGACTAAGACCATGTAGGGTTACTACTCTACACCATAAGGGCTTAATCACGCCATTGTTGAATACGTCCGCGTCACGGCCGTTAAATCAAAGGCCGTCACACGGACGCATGTATTTCAATGGGGCCGTTCACCCAGCCATTATTTCAACGGACCGAAAATTGACGTTTTTCACATCCGTTTGAATAAGCCCTAATACAGACTCGAATATGCGGCTGTATTCTAGTCGTCTGAAAAAAGGCCTATTGGGGAATATGGCCATCAGGTCCATCAGAGTCTCCTGTACTGGCCCCGGCGCTGCATGGCTGGTCACCGCTTCCCCTGGTGATTCGCTGGAGGTTTCAGAAGCCAGACCCGCAGTGATCAACTGATTGCCCCGCCAGCTTCTTTTCATATAAACCATAATTGGGGTTAAATTATTTTATTTTTTTATAATCGCTCCATGTCAGGTGATAATGCGGATACCATGGAAACTAATCATGTGTTTTCCTGTTAATACGTCGGGTCGGAACGTCCTGATGAGTCTATAGGGTCTATTTTAAACCGTCCGTGTCATGGTTTTCATTATAAATGTAAGCCATGATGCTAATGTGAACAGAGTCTTAACCCCTTAATGCACGTTAATGACCGAGCACTATTGTTTTTGTTTTTTACCATCGCAATTGTAAGTCATAACTTTTTTTTTTACGTTCTTTTTTTCGTCGACATTGCCGTTTCAGAGCTTTTTCTTTTTTTTTTTTGCGGGACGAGTTGCATATTTTAATTGCTCCATTTTTGGGTGCAGTTAGTATATTGCTAAACTTTTATTAACTTTTTTTTGGGAAGGGAATTGAAAAAAAAAACGCTATTCCAGCAATATTTTTCGTGGTTTAATTTTACGCGTTCACTAATCGGCCTGAATAACATGTTACCTTAATTCTATGGGTCAGTACGATTACGGCGATAATAAATATGTGTATGTCTTATGTTTTACTACATTTGCACAAAAAAAAACAACTATTTCAAGAGCCGTAACTTTTTTTTTTTTTTTTTTAATTTTTTCGTCTGTGGCCAAATGTGGGCCTTTTTTTTTTTTTTTTTTTTTTTTTTTGCAGTCCACGATGTAGCTTTTGTTGGGACTATTTGATTAACTTTTAATTGATTTTTCTTGAAGGACTGGAAAAAAAAGGAATTGTTTTTGTTTTTTTGTATGCCGTTCACCTGGCTGTTAAATCAGTGCGTTATCTTAATGTTCGAGTCGTTACGATCGCGGCGATACCATATATGTGTATTTTATTTTTCCCGCTTTTACTAAATTCTCCGTTTTCAGCTAGGGACTAGTTGAGGGGGTGTGGCCTAGCTAAAGAGGGCAGGACTTAAAGGGGTTGTTTGAAATAAAACATGGCTACTTTCTTCCTGAACCAGAGCCACTTTTCTCATTGGCTGTGTCTGGTAAAGTGAATGGGGCAAAGCTGTAATACCAGACACGACCGTGGGCAAGAGTGGCGCTGTTTCTGGAAGAAAGCGGCCATGTTTTTCTATTGGCTGCTCCGTAGTGATTGGTGCTTGATCCTCTGCACTAATTGTCCCCAATCTGTCGCTCTCCAGTGGTTTTAAAACTACCAACATGCGCTGATAGAACGAGGTTGTCAGGACATGCTAGGAGTTGTAGTTTTGCAACCGCTGCGGAACCACAGGTTAGAAACCACAACAGGTGAGAAGTCCGTTGCAGAATCCCATCGACCTCTTCCCAGGTAGCAGGTGGAGTAGTCTTTAGGATAAATTCTGCATCGGAATCCGTGAAGATCCGTGTATATGGTAAAGAAATCATCAGATGTTCCGGCTTATCCCATATTTCACCCAGCAAATTGCGCAGTCGTTGCGGGCAGGAGAGTCGCAGCGCTGGGCTTGTAGTACACGCGGCTCTACATGAGGTAACGGTTCTCCGGGGACGCTTTACGTGCGTGTGGATGGGATGACAGACGGCCATTAGGTCGTGGATTAGTGACACATCCGTCCACCAGGGAACGTGAGCGCAGCTGGAGCGTGAAAACGTGTTTTCCAGTTCACCTCTGTTTTCTGAATAACATGGTAGATGGCGCAGGTCCGGCTGCTTTCATCTCCCGCTATGCAATACCCTAAGGCTTTGTTCACATCAGCGTCGGAGCCTCCGTCTGACATCCGGTCAATGGGATTCATCGGGGGGGGGGGGGGGGGTTCCTTCGTGCGACCGATCCGGCGCTTACACTATTTTTGTGGTTTTGTTCCTATGACGGAGCAGAACAATTGAAACGCCGAACGCAAATGCGAACAAAGTCCCAGTTTTCTCTGCACGTTTGAAGGTGAGCGGCGTATGGACGATCTGAGCGAACGTCACAAAGACCTGTAGGTGGCGCTATGAAAGAGTGTATCGCAGCGGTCTCCAGGTATTGTGAAACTACAACTCCCAATATGCCCTGACCGCAGGATGTTTGTGTATCTTTACACACGCGTGCGCGCCCGCTCATCTGTGTATATAACGTCTGTTTTTAGTCTTGGTCGTTAGTACGTTGTTGCGTCCTTCAGCGATACTTTGAGTTGCACGATGTAAAACTGACGCCTTCATGCAATATTAACTTTAGGGCTAGTTCATACTGCGTTTTTTTGATGCGGAAACCACGCCAAGAAACGGCAGAAATTGCCTCCCATCGATTTCAATGGGAGGCGTTTTTTCCCCACGAGCAGGATAAAAAAGCGGCATGCTCTTTCTTCCTGCGGTCCAGTCTCTGACCTCTCATTGAAATCAATAGGAGAGAGAGAAATCGTTTTTTTTTTCGCTGCGTTTTTGCCCGCGGGGCGCTCGATGGCGGCGGCCGAAAAAAACACCACAGTAAAACTGCAAAAAAACTCTGTGTGAACAGGGCCTTAGTCGCAAGGAAAGTTGTGCTGCTCAGGTCGCTGGTGCGAGGATGTACATACTATAGAGACAGACCCTGCAGCTGCTATGGGGGTCCTTCTAGCGAGGGGGCCCAGCGCTGGTAGTTCCCATTCGATTTGCTACTCAATGGCGAGACCTGTCCAGAGGGAACTGCATGGTTTGGAAGCAACGGGGAATTGCCCCAAAGGTCATAAATGGGGAAGCAAATGCCAGGCCCTGCTGATCTGGGTGGTAAAACCCAGTAACCTAAAGGGGCCCCTTTTTTTTATATTTGCTAGGAGTGCCCTTCCCTTCTGTGTACGCCATTGCTACTGGCGGGTCACGTGCGGGGCTACTTGTCTGGTGCGACAGGTCACCCACCGCTCGCCGTGCTGGGATGGGGGTGTAGTGCTCTTTAAGTCAGCTCTGTTGGCCTCCCTTGTGACCGGGCCACTTACAGTAAAATGAGATACAAAACACAGAGCGGGAAATATTTGTCAGGTTAAGTATTCCGCACCACAAGCGGCGCGCCTAATTATCGTGGAAAATGTGCTGGTGGTGACGGAAGAGTCCACATGTGACATTGTGTAGGACGGATAAGAAGTTCTAGTCTCTGTAATGACCGAAAACCCTCGCGTGCTGGGGGGAGCCCACACTGCCCTGCAAAATAGAGGCGGCAGCGTTTTAGGAATCTGAAGGGTCCTGGATTTTGGGCCCCTGTATCTTCGGAAATCCTTAGAGACTCGGCCAATTTCAGTTTTTTTTTTCATTTTCGCTTTTTTCCTCCCCGCCTTCCAAAAGCCATAACCCCCTTTCTTTTTTTGTCTCTATAGCCATATGAAGGGCTTGTTTTTTGCGGTACAAGTTGTAGTTTTTCATGGCACGATTTATTTTACCGCATAATGTACTGGGAAGCTGAAAAAAAAAATATTTGTGGGGTGAAATGGGAGAAAAACATAGCCATACGTTTTTTCCGTCAATTTAGCGATGTGAGGGCTTAATTTTTGCGAGGCGAGCTGTGATGGCGTGTTTGAGGGGCCGCCCCCTTGATGCTAACACTTTAAATGCCGCGGTCACGATTGACCTAGACATTTAAAGTGTTAAACGGGCGGAGTGAGGTGTCGACTGTATAAAACAGCCGTCACCTGCCGAGTATGGAGCGCGCTCAGCCCGTGAGCGCGCTCCATACTTGCCCATGGCGACAACGCCAAGGGGTTAAAGAGGTGTTGGGCATCCTTCCGAAAGTGTTGTATACATAAATTTAATAGCGCCATCATGAGTTGGTAATTGGCAGCACAAGCATTATGGGCAGGCAGGCGACGTATTGCGGTGTCATGTCCGTTAACATAACGCTACAAGACCCAGCGTTCATTGGCGGCTGTCAGGTAGGAGGGTGACAGTGGCAGGTGACGTGTCGTCCATTATAGGCTGGATTAGGCCTGGACGTAAGTCGCCAATGAGCAATTTCACTGCGCGTATGTCCCGCCGTATGGTAATTAATAGGTTCATTATTTTTGGTTGTCTATTGGACTTTATTCGGGGAACCTCCTATCTTAATCATCACAGGACACCAAATTCTGCTCCGTTTTTGCATTTTTATTCATGAACCGTTTCTGTTGCAGTGAGACGTCTTCTGTTTCAACGATGATTTTTGATGTTCTGGGAGTTCGATCAATTTAGTTCCGTAAAACTTGGCGGAGAATCGCTTTGCGCGTCCATCGACTTTACTAATGACGACGTCTGCGTCTGTGAACTGCGACCAAAAAAAAAACATGACATCAGATCCATCTCCACATTACAGAAATGTTTATACTTTTATTGGTCATTTTTATTTTTAACTCAAAATTCCTGTCAAGATTAAAAAGCCTATTCAGCCGTTTGGTAAAAGAAACACCCCAGAGCGGCGAAAGTGATAAATCAGGCCCAGGGTATCAAAATGGTCTAATAGATAGACTAGCCTTGTTGGCCATAGCAACCAATGACGGCTCTGCTTTCACTTTAACTGCTCAGAATGCAGCACGGTGATTGGTTGCTATGGGCAACAAGGGCAGTTTTTCTGTTGACATTTTTGCCGCCATGTTGCTGGTCACCCAGCTGTCATAGAAACCGATAAGAAATGGCTGAACAGAAATTTCAGTGGTTCCACAACAGAGGGCGACCACTTACTGGGAATTTTTGATCCCGATCTACATCTCTGTACCTGTTTTACGGCTCACGCGGCGCTTATGTTGACTCCTCCTTCTGGTTCTGCGTCGTCTTTTAGGCGCACTGCTGGCTCTCTTCATTCTGGACGCCATGATGATAGTGAAATGTTACCTTTCTGGTGGGGTCAGGAGCACGATGATGATGACTGCAGAACCCTGGGGCCCAGTAACCATTGTGATGACATCACCGCTCTATGACATCATGAAATATGCAAATCGTTGTGGCCCCGCTCGACCACACCCAATGACTAAAGGCCCCGCCTACTTGTTTATGTCATCATGTGACATCACAATGGACACCGGGCAGGCACATCGCACTCCGAACCCTGCCGTCGTTATCATCTTGCTCCTGACCTAAGGAAGGTAACACCGCACGATCATCATGCCGCCCAGAATGACGAGAGAACGCAGTGCACCCAGAAGGCGACGCAGAACCAGGAGAAGGAGCGCCCATAAGCGCCGTGGAAACCGTAGAACAGGTAAATATATATAATCCAGCTGCCCTGTATATACTGCAGCCCAGGCCGGTGATGTAGTTGTATCACATGGCTATTATACTATAATCTATGTATCTATATCTATATCTCATGTTCTCTGGTCGCAGTTCACAGACGCAGACGCTACCGTTAATCCACGGACGTGCGGAATGGAAGTGACGTCTCCCGCTCGCCACGACTCCACCCAGTTCTTCAGTCTCTAGAATTGGCCAAACCATCTTTACTACAGAGCACGTCTTACAGCGGCAGGAGATGTTACTTAATAAATCTAAGGAGCAAAATGTGGTGTCCTGTGATGATGTCATAATGAAAAGGCTGCGAATTCTCTTCCGTTATCTTCTCATGCCGTATCTAAATGGGTTGTCCAAAGAAGTACTATCCCTTTAAGGGTCAGTTCACGTGCGGCGTAAAAACAGTTGTTTTTCGGAATTAGTTGCGGAAAAAATCCTCAGCAAATACAGTTAGCACAAAGTGGATGAGATGAAACCAATCTCATCCACGCGCTTCGTAAATACTGAGCGGAAAAAACGCTCAAATTGACCTGCGGCGCGGAATTTTATTCTGCAGCTCGTCTGTTGTATTTGCGTAAACGCTTATTTGTTGCGGGCTTTCCCCCATTTGAATTCGATGGGGAGGTAAATCCTGCAACAAATAGCAGATGTGTTTGTTTTTTTTATGGTGGGTTCGCAGCGATTCCGACGCAAAAAAGGCAACTCCGAAAAAAACAAAGCCTCATAGTTATCCAGAAGTCACAGGCTGCAGCGGTCTCCTGGGATGAAAAGGCCGGCTAAGTGCTGCCGTTTTCCGCAGCGGACATTCCGGACGAAAAACGACACCACAGTTTGGTGCGCTTTTTCTCCCTGAATTCCCTGCGGCGCACAGGGCGGATACGCTGCGTGCTATTACACAGCGTATCCGACCCATGTGAACTCGGCCTAAGGGTATGTTCACACGCGGTGTTCTCAGACGTTTTTCCGGCCATAAATGTCCGGAAAAACGGCTGAAAAATCTGAAGCAGAACAGTGTTCTGTTTGGACAGGGCGTGTTGTTTTTTTTACGCCTTTTTTCCCGAAAACGGCACGCAAAAAACCGCCCGTGAAAAAGTGCATGTTACCTTTTTGGGCCGTTTTTGGAGCCGTTTTTCATTGACCGCTCCAAAAAAAGCCGTAAAAAAAACGCCTGAAAATCAGAGGCTGCTTTCTCTGAAAACGGCTCCATAATTTTCAGCCGTTTTTCGGGCCGAAAAAAACGGCCGAAACATCTGCCCATTGATTTCAATGGGAAAAAAGGCGTTCTGTTCCGACAGGCCATTTTTTTACGCGTCCGTTTTGATAAACGGCCGCGTAAAAAAAGATAGCGAAAAAGTGCCTCTCACTTGAGCCGTTTTTGGAGCAGTTTTTCATTGACTCCATAGAAAAACCGCTCCAAATACGGCCGTAAAAAACGCAGCGAAAAACGCGAGTTGCTCAAAAAGCGTCTGAAAATCAGGAGCCGTTCTCCGTTGAAAACAGCTCTGTATTTTCAGACATGTTTGGTTGAGTGTGAACATAGCCTTAGGGTTAAAGGAACACTCCAGTCCATCAAATAATATTCTATTAATGACGCGCCCCCTGTAGGTGACCAACAATGTTCCCATCACATACCACAAATGCCTGATCTGCGCAGTTCTTGCCTCTGGGACCCTCAACATATGGGATCACGGGGGGCCTGTAATGGCCACCATATTGGTTGTATCCCCCCCCCAACTTTCCCAAAACTCTTGGAATACGATCTTGAACTACTTGTCTGGCTTTGGATAAATTCCGTCTCCTCAGTCTCTGCCGCTGACGATCCCACAACCTTGTTTTTTTTTTTCTTCTGTGTTGAAAGTGCGAGCGACGATCGTTTCAAGGACGTCTCGCCAGCGTCACCTGGCAGAGCGCAGTATTGATTGAGCCATTCCTTGACCTACCGGGCTGAGTCACTGCGTGCACGTATATCCAGCCGCGGAGAATTCTATAAACGCCACAGACCAGTGGGGGGGGGGGGGGGGGGGGGGACACCTTGTTGTTCATGGTTCTGTGTGGGTTGTATATATCTTCACACCGCGTGCAAATATACGTACACGCCATTTATCATCTCTAATACCTTTCTTTTAAAAAAAAAAAAATTTTCCCCATTATATAGAAAACGATGTTTAACCTTCGTACATGGTAGGGATGACTCCGCAGACCGTCACCTAGTATTGTATCCTATAATGTGCGCAGCACATTGCACCTGTGACACAGCGAAAGTTGCGTTCTATTGCGTTTAGGGCCCCCAGACCACAATTATCTCTCCCCGATGGAGAATCCCAGTGTGTTGAATTCTCCTGGCCCTGCCAGGCAGTGTTGTCAGAGTCACATAAGTGTAAGGCTATTTGTATCACTGAGAGGCTTAGACCAGTCATTGTAATACCTCTTATGTAACACACACCTCGCTGCTGTTACAAGGTGACGGGCATGGTCACCCAGCTTTTCACGGACCCTGAATGACTTGTACAGCAGCGCTGTTATGCAAAGTAAAAATCCCCCAGTTGTGTGTCAGTCTTAACTGTAGTTCCGGTATTCTTTCCATGAATCAGAATGAGCAGAGATCTAGTTACTCCCTGATTGCTGCAGTGCATGTAATGTGGGAAAACGCAGAAAGAAGGGACACTAGGAATGCATGAGAAAGCAATGCCACCTCTGCTGCACGCCGGAGTGCCTCCAGAAATGGATCCTAATCCGCTATCTTTTTTTATTTTATTTTATGGATCTGTATGGGGTGTTTGATCTATTTTATCCCTGCAGATTTCCATACACAGAAGCATTTTATTTTTATTTTTTTATTGCTTTTAATTGTCGCCCTATATGGGAATTTCAGTCATGTCTGATCAATACCTGAAACGCGTCAGGCTTCATATCTGGTTCTGAGGATAGAAATGTGGCTGTAAGATCAGAAAGTGCTGACATTTTACTTAAACGCTGCATTAAGACGCCTTCCGTGTTGTTACCCTGGGGCGAAGTCTGAACTTCTAATCTCCGTCCTATTATATATGTATTATGTTCATGCTCCGATTTCCTGTATATAAACTCAGCTCTTCATTTCTCGATCTGTAGTTTTATATAAAGGTTACAGTAATGACTGCGTAACAGAGTCAGGGAGCAAATACGTTATCAGAGATCCGCACAATTATTTAAAGGGCAACACCAGTGATCACTAATAAGATCACCGGTGCCTTAATCATTCCTCAGTTATAGGGTAAGAATATTTTATAAAATAAGGTTCATCTATAGAAAGAATGTTACTAAATGTCCTTCCCATAATGTCACAGGAGGGAGAACAGATCTCATATACTCCTGGAGCTTTATCCTACTGAATAATGCAAATTGGGTATGAGGACAGGTGGAAGGAAGTGACAAGTGCTACTATAATACTGCCCCTATATACAAGAATAGAACTACTATAATACTGCCTCCTACATACAAGAATATAACTACTATAATACTGCTCCTATATACAAGAATATAACTACTATAATACTGCCCCTATATACAAGAATATAACTACTATAATACTGCCCTCTATATACAAGAATATAACTACTATAATACTACCCCTATATACAAGAATATAACTACTATAATACTGCCACCTATATACAAGAATATAACTACTATAATACTGCCTCCTATATACAGGAATATAACTACTATAATACTGCTCCCTATATACAAGAATATAACTACTATAATACTACCCCTATATACAAGAATATAACTACTATAATACTGCTCCTATATACAAGAATATAACTACTATAATACTGCCCCTATATACAAGAATATAACTACTATAATACTGCTCCTATATACAAGAATATAACTACTATAATACTGCCCCTATATACAAGAATATAAATACTATAATACTGCCCCTATATACAAGAATATAACTACTATAATACTGCCCCTATATACAAGAATATAACTACTATAATACTGCTCCTATACACAAGAATATAACTACTATAATACTGCCCCTATATACAAGAATAGAACTACTATAATACTGCCTCCTACATACAAGAATATAACTACTATAATACTGCCCCTATATACAAGAATATAACTACTATAATACTGCCACCTATATACAAGAATATAACTACTATAATACTGCCCCTATATACAAGAATATAACTACTATAATACTGCTCCTATATACAAGAATATAACTACTATAATACTGCTCCTATATACAAGAATATAACTACTATAATACTGCTCCTATATACAAGAATATAACTACTATAATACTGCTCCTATATACAAGAATATAACTACTATAATACTGCTCCTATATACAAGAATATAACTACTATAATACTGCCACCTATATACAAGAATATAACTACTATAATACTGCCCCTATATACAAGAATATAACTACTATAATACTGCCCCTATATACAAGAATATAACTACTATAATACTGCTCCTATATACAAGAATATAACTACTATAATACTGCCCCTATATACAAGAATATAACTACTATAATACTGCTCCTATATACAAGAATATAACTACTATAATACTGCTCCTATATACAAGAATATAACTACTATAATACTGCCACCTATATACAAGAATATAACTACTATAATACTGCCCCTATATACAAGAATATAACTACTATAATACTGTCCCCTATATACAAGAATATAACTACTATAATACTGCCCCCTATATACAAGAATATAACTACTATAATACTGCTCCTATATACAAGAATATAACTACTGTAATACTGACCTCTATATACAAGACTATAACTACTATAATACTGCCCCTTTATACAAGCATATAACTAATATAATACTGCCCCCAATATACAAGAATATAACTACTATAATACTGCCCCTATATACAAGCATATAACTAATATAATACTGCCCCCTATATACAAGAATATAACTACTATAATACTGCCACTATATACAAGAATATAACTACTATAATACTGCCCCCAATATACAAGAATATAACTACTATAATACTGCTCCTATATACAAGAATATAACTACTATAATACTGCTCCTATATACAAGAATATAACTACTATAATACTGCTCCTATGTACAAGAATATAACTACTATAATACTGCCCCTATATACAAGAATATAACTACTATAATACTGCCCCTATATACAAGAATATAACTACTATAATACTGCTCCTATATACAAGACTATAACTACTATAATACTGCCCCCTATATACAAGACTATAACTACTATAATACTGCCCCTATATACATGAATATAACTACTATATTACTGCCCCTATATACAATAATATAGCTACTATAATACTGCCCCCTATATACAAGAATATAGCTACTATAATACTGCCCCTATATACAAAAATATAGCTACTATAATACTGCCTCCTATATACAAGAATATAGCTACTATAATACTGCCCCTATATACAAGAATATAACTACTATAATACTGCTCCTATATACAAGAATATAACTACTATAATACTGCCCCTATATACAAGAATATAACTACTATAATACTGCCTCTATATACAAGATTATAACTACTATAATACTTCCCCTATATACAAGAATATAACTACTATAATAATGCTCCTATATACAAGAATATAACTACTATAATACTGCCCATATATACAAGAATATAACTACTATAATACTGCCCATATATACAAGAATATAACTACTATAATACTGCCCATATATACAAGAATATAACTACTATAATAATGCTCCTATATACAAGAATATAACTACTATAATACTGCCCCTATATACAAGAATATAACTACTATAATACTGCCCCTATATACAAGAATATAACTACTATAATACTGCCCCTATATACAAGAATATAAATACTATAATACTGCCCCTATATACAAGAATATAACTACTATAATACTGCCCCTATATACAAGAATATAGCTACTATAATACTGCCTCCTATATACAAGAATATAACTACTATAATACTGCCCCCTATATACAAGAATATAACTACTATAATACTGCCCCTATATACAAGAATATATCTACTATAATACTGCTCCTATATACAAGAATATAACTACTATAATACTACCCCTATATACAAGAATATAACTACTATAATACTGCCTCCTATATACAAGAATATAACTACTATAATACTGCCCCTATATACAAGAATATAACTACTATAATACCTCTCCTATATACAAGAATATAACTGCTATAATACTGCCCCTATATACAAGAATATAACTACTATAATACTGCCCCTATATACAAGAATATAACTACTATAATACTTCCCCTATATACAAGAATATAACTACTATAATACTGCATCCTATATACAAGAATATAACTACTATAATACTGCCCCCTATATACAAGAATATAACTACTATAATACTGCCCCTATATACAAGAATATAACTACTATAATACTTCCCCTATATACAAGAATATAACTACTATAATAATGCTCCTATATACAAGAATATAACTACTATAATACTGCCCCCTATATACAAGAATATAACTACTATAATACTGCCCCCTATATACAAGAATATAACTACTATAATACTGCCTCCTATATACAAGAATATAACTACTATAATACTGCCCCTATATACAAGAATATAACTACTATAATACTGCCCCCTATATACAAGAATATAACTACTATAATACTGCCTCCTATATACAAGAATATAACTACTATAACACTGCCCCTATATACAAGAATATAACTACTATAATACTGCCTCCTATATACAAGAATGTGCATCTAAACAGGTTTCAGACTGGAATTGGTTTTAAATACTATAATGTGACGGGTGTGATTGGAGTATTAGGCCTCATGCACACGACCGTGTTTTTGCGTCCGCAATTCCCCCGCAAATCCACGGGAGAATTGCGGACCCATTCTTTTCTATGGGGCCGTGCACACGACCGTAGTTTTTGCGGTCCGTGCACGGCCCGGGAACCCGGACCGCAGAAAGTACGGACATGTCCTATTATGGTCCGGAGTTGCGGTCCGGGCTCATTGAAAACAATGGCCCGGCCATGTGCATGTGCGGGCGGCTTGCGGCTGACAGTCCGCTGACAGTCCGCAGCCGGCCGACACGAAAATCACGGGCGTGCACACGGCTACGGTCGGGCTACGGTCGTGTGCATGAGGCCTAACCCTCACTATGCAGGGCTGTTCTCTTTAGGTTTGTGTGGTTTGTTCTGTCTCTGGAGGATTGACCTGAGAAAACCAAGAGGAGATCATGTTCTTGTCTCGCTTCGTTGGGTATTGTAAATAATTAAAGCATTTTTAGGCTCCTGTGTACTTGTCGGGGGTCCTGCCTAATGATTCTGCATCGATGCTGTGACCTTTCACTTTGTATATGCACATATATGTTCTCCTTAACATCACCAGGATTTAATTGGCTTCATAACCATTGCTGACGCGGGCACAGGGACAATCTTATCTTGTCTGTGGGGTCACCTAAAATCAATGGACTTCATTGTGAAAGGGAACAGAAGTGTCCATTTACCTGTGTATTCCTCTCCGGTGATTCTCATCTGTAGAGCGGGGAGGTTTTACATCTAGATTATTATCCCCTAAAATAAAATGTGTATCCTTTTAAAGAACAGTCTATAAGAGACAGCATTGTAATAGTTATATTCTTGTATATAGGGGGCAGTATTATAGTAGTTATATTCTTGTATATAGGAGGCAGTATTATAGTAGTTATATTCTTGTATATAGGGGGCAGTATTATAGTAGTTATATTCTTGTATATAGGGGCAGTATTATAGTAGTTATATTCTTGTATATAGGGGGCAGTATTATAGTAGTTCTATTCTTGTATATAGGAGCAGTATTATAGTAGTTATATTCTTGTATATAGGGAGCAGTATTATAGTAGTTATATTCTTGTATATAGGGGGCAGTATTATAGTAGTTATATTCTTGTATATAGGGGCAGTATTATAGTAGTTATATTCTTGTATATAGGGAGCAGTATTATAGTAGTTATATTCTTGTATATAGGGGCAGTATTATAGTAGTTATATTCTTGTATATAGGGGCAGTATTATAGTAGTTATATTCTTGTATATAGGGTGCAGCATTGTAATAGTTATATTCTTGTATATAGGGGGCAGTATTATAGTAGTTATATTCTTGTATATAGGAGGCAGTATTATAGTAGTTATATTCTTGTATATAGGGGCAGTGTTATAGTAGTTATATTCTTGTATATAGGAGGCAGTATTATAGTAGTTATATTCTTGTATATAGGAGGCAGTATTATAGTAGTTATATTCTTGTATATAGGAGGCAGTATTATAGTAGTTATATTCTTGTATATAGGAGGCAGTATTATAGTAGTTATATTCTTGTATATAGGAGGCAGTATTATAGTAGTTATATTCTTGTATATAGGGAGCAGTATTATAGTAGTTATATTCTTGTATATAGGAGCAGTATTATAGTAGTTATA